>NC_044303.2:222757586-223059955 GCF_007474595.2 Lynx canadensis | reverse complement strand
TTCTTTGTTTTGTTTTGTTTTGTTTTTAATGAAGATGAATGTTTTGAGTCTCTCCTTTCTTTTGCATCTGGAGATTTCCACACCAAGGGGCAAAACTTCAAAGAAAAGTTCAAGAATTTGAGATATATTTCTTTTTTGAAAAACAACAACAACATAAAACCCTTGTATGCGAAAGATTCTTTGAGAGGAAGAATGGAAAAAGGAACCGGAAGAGTTAGGGCACAGTTACTCAGATTTGACTCTTGAAAACTGGTTAGAGTTACCTGCCCGGCCAGAATCCTTTTCCCTTCATCTCAGGGGACAGCAGGCCTCAGATGAAATTAGGAATCTAAATGGCAAATCAACCAAATCCGTTTTCTTTTCTGTCCAGTAAAATCGCCAAATTTCTTTTAAAATTCAATTGACTCTGTTTTGAAGTGTTCCTATAACTACAATCTCAATAGTGAATTCTAATACTAAGATAGCTATGTGGATAGTCACATGAAGGGATTGTTACATCAGTCTCTGTCTACATTTTAGACACTAAACACAGTGCTGAAGAACTGGTTATAGGTCACCAAGAAATGACTTCATGAGGAAAAAGGAAAACCTGTGGAGAAAGAGAAGCAAATAGGAGTAACACCTTTGACCAAGGAAGATGAAATTTTCCAGAAAGGTCAGGTAACATCTGTTTGGGCACATGATTTAATTTCTCTACCTTTTCTATATTTTCAGGCTATGAGGATAATCACGCTTCGGAGAACATGACCACCTTGAAAATCTTTGATGGGATTTGCTTATGAAAAGAGTTTTTCCATCACTTGGTAAAGCTTGTAGGGATCGAAAATTTCCTCCTCCTTCCCTTTTGGTTCTTTGGTTGGTCATTTACAAATCGTGTAAGGATATATTGATATCCTTAGGATTAAGGTGTTTGTACGATGTTCATTTATCAGTGTTGAAAAGGGCTTGCGATGCTGGTTTAAAGTTTTCCCTCAGCCTTCCAGACTTACTAGAGCTGGGTTAGTGATAGCATTGTCAATAAGGCATGCTTGTGCCTCTCCACACACACGTCTTCCATTGATATTTTAGTAACATTGATTCCAAGCCATTTTTAATATTTTAGTTATATCCACGTAGTACAGTTGCTAAAGTTCTTTATTTGAACTTAGGCATCATCAGTTGGCTATGATTGAACCATCATATAAATCTTAATAGGTAAATAATTTTAGAATACCGTCTAATGCTTTATAAGTTGATAAGAATATGTGGATTTTTACAATCCTTTCAGATAAGTAACTTTACAAAAGGAGAAGAAAATTGGGAATCAGTCTACAAAAGGCAGCATTTTCTGTGGGAAATGTACCAGAGAATTCACCTTAGATTCTATTTCTACTTCACTAGTGTGTTTTTAACTTAATAGAATAATTCCTAAAGAATCAAGTACATTCTTACTATTTAAATATTTTTCTCTACCTGCAGCTACAGAGCAGAAAATGAAGAGCCTACATCACAAAATCAACAACTCCTAATACTTATCTATATACTAATACTGTCTTAATACTAACTGTATATAAGTGTCTATCTCTGTCCCTCTCTCTGTCTCTCTTGCTCTGTCTGTCTCTCTCTCTGTCTCCCTCTCTCTCCCACTCTCTGTCTTTCTCCTGCCTCAGGCTGGGTCGCATGTTCCAATTACATGAAATAATTCAACTATCCAGGTGACAGAGTGTTCAGAAGTAATAGCATATCCAAAATAAGGTTACCTTTTTATTTTTTTTCTCCCCTAAGGTAGAGACTGTCAACAGATAATATGAGATCAAGATTGATTAAAGGTATGCCATTTAAGTCAACTCTGTTGGACAAGATGAGAGTTTAAATATCTATCAGGGAAATATGTGGTTACAATTCATCTTGGAGGCAGAAAAGGATATCAGGTTAAAAGCAAAGCATTTTTTGCTGATAATATGACATGCCGATCACAAAAGAATCTCGTAAGCGGTGGTAACATGAGTTTAAATACACTGTGCTAGTTTGGAGAATAATGTTGCTATCATATAGGGAATCAATAAGACAGTGCACAAATGAGAAAAGGAAAATAAGGGAGGAAGGTGGAGGCTTCCACTAATCTAGCAGTGATCCCAAGGTTTCAAGTCAAAGGGAGCCTTCTTTGGTAATATTTGGTAACTATTAACTTCCTTAATAGTGTGAAAATAACCCAAAACTTCCCAAGTGAGAACAAGCAAAGGATATTCATCAGAGCCTGAGACAGCCAGAGAATCCGCAACCATTACTTGCATTCGGCAGGGACTAAAAAGCAAGCAGGGGATGGGGGAACGATTTGTTGTAGAAACATCGAAAGGTTCTTTTACACCCTGGTAGGAGATTGTTGGTACGGGGAGACAGAAGATTGGGCTACCTAGAAGTGGGGCATTCTGTGTGAGCATTTAGGAAGGATAATTGGCTTTTTGTCATTGATTCCAAGTTGGGTCTAGAAGGCAAAAACTAGGGAAGCTGTTAGTCCTCAAGCAATCCCTTCCCATCCAGGGCCAAATGCTACAGAGGCCGTGATCCAAAGTGGTTGCTGCAGTTGTGGGTCCGTGTTCTATTTTTACATATAGGATGGCCACTGCCTATTTGGATATTCAGTTTCTCATTCTAGAAGGACAGAAACTGCCTCAGACTCCAGGTAATAAGGATTTTAGTCACATCACAAATGCTTAATCTCTGCTTTCTGGATGTGGTGATTGGTCCAAAGAAACATTCTTCATTCAAGTTGCATCAGTCATATTATCCCAACTCCCACAGACCTATTAGGTCGGGGAGGCTAAACCAGGAACCAGAGGTCTTCAGTAATATAGCTGTGGCAGAGGCCAGTCTGACAGATAAGACAGAGGTCCAGGGGCAGCAGAGATTGGAAATCGGTAGAAAAAGTGTGTAAAAATGAGAAGTCACTGTATCTGTGAAAAATAAAGCCAAGCAATGTCCCTGCCTTTCTTAAGATTTTGAAAAACAACAACAACAACAACAACAAGAACAACAACAAAAACTAGTTAATCCCTCTTGTTTGCCAAACTGGTTTTGTGTCTACTTCTTGCAGTCAAATGAATCTCGATTATTCCTTAAATATTTTTATGAAATTCCTGTTGTGTTTCAGCCACTATAACACATAGTACTGCTGTTCCCTGGTTTTTGAGACTTCCATCCCCCATCTGCCTTGTAGTTGGGCAGTCATGTGACTTGTACTGGACAATGACATATGAGTAGAAGTGACATGTGTCCCTTCGGAGCTGAGATATTTAAATGCTGAAGCAATGATCTCATCTCTTCCTGTATTCTCCTGCTAAATATTGTGGAGGAGGCCTCATGTCACCTTAGTGACAGTGGGCGATGATCAGTAATGAAGCTAAAAGGTCACCGAACACTGGTAAGTGAAGACAGATTAAAGTTTGGACTTTATCCTGGGGGCCTTCAATATTCAGCAGATTATTTTTGAATCTGTATTCTGTTCAAAACAATTGCTCGTGACAACTCAAAGTGATTACATTCCTCCAAGCAGGGGGTTGACATGTTCGGGTGTGTGTTTGGGGAGCAGTACACTGGCTGCCTTGTGGAAAATAGAGAAGAGAGAATTTGTGTGACTGAGAGGCCAGACAGAGCCTGTTCGCTGTGAGAGACAGAAAAAGGGGCCATCTTTCCCTTAACTGCCTTTCCATGCACCACAACGAGGGCCCTCTGGGTTCTTATAGCTGGGTGACTGAGAGAGAGAGAACACAGTCCCCTAAAACTCGAGAAGCTTATAAATTAAAAAAATAGTTATGTGCTAACCTGCTTAGAATTTCATTTTCATGACTCAGAGTGCCTTCCATAAGCACATTCTGGCAAACCATAAAGCGAATAAATTGAAATTGAGTAAAACCTATTGGACACTAGAATTGTAACACCAGATTAAACACATTACCACAAAACATAAATACACAGTTTTATATCTACAAGTACATTAAGCTGAAAGAAACTTTAACTGAATTTAGGTAAATTAATCAATAAAACATGTTTTTGTAAACAGCAATTGTTTAGCATACTGAATATTCTTCCTCTTTAAAGCTCATGAATATAATACCTCAGGAAAAATCTGTTCTCTACACATTTCCTTTTAAAATGCAGATGAAATAATAAAAAGTGAGGATGTCTTCCTCCTCAGCATGATATTTTTGGAATACATAAATAAACCTCTTTGTGCATGAAACAAAAGTTGTAGAACCAAAGTATCTGATTTTTACAGTGGTGTTGTTTCTTTCTTTCTTCTTCCGTTTCTTTTCATTTTAAGTAGCAACGAATTGCTATTTGAATGATTGAAGGGAAGAGACGTTTAGTAGAAATAATTATCTTCTACCAGCCAGCGTGCAAAAACTAAAACAAATAGCAATAATGTAAAAAAAAAAAAAGTTGTTTTGACATTCTCCTAAATGAAAGTGTAAGATGAATAGGAATATATTAAAGGTGCATGTCTATTTGAGGCCTGTGAAAATTGCTGATTACAAAGGAGAGAGTTAATGATCTCTAATTGTGTTGTAATTTGAATGCGGTCTAATAGTAATGAAGAGAACAGATTTGTGTGTTAACATAAGAAATATTAGAGGAGTGGGCGTCCAATGTTTGGGTTAATTAATTCTATCCCCCACTCCCTACAGACATATGCATGTGTAAAATGAATTAGATTCTAAAGAGAACCCAAAGAGCCAAAATTAGACTCTGAACAAGCTTGCTATCATATGGGAGCTTAAATTACTATTTTTGATGTTCTTTGCGACTATCTCATTTAGTTTCTATTGTGTTTGCTTTTATGTTCTAAGGTGGTTTTTAATGGATTGAATAATGCATAAAAATCTGCAGAGCTGTGCAGAAAGTTCGGATGCAGTGCCATTTACAGCTTTTATTCCACAGCTAATCCCCGTACTTCTCTGGCAGTATGTTTGTTGTTGTTGTTGTTGTTGTTGTTGTTGTTTAGAGCTCTGAGTATGTGTGCATGTGTGTGCAAGCGTGTGTGTGTGTGTGTGTCTGTTAATTTTACTCTTTCAATTACAAGGAAAAAAATAAACAATTAATGTAGCAAAGATATTTCAACTCATGTCAAACACCTTCTATTTAAACTAAAAAAATGCAGTTTGAGGGAATGGTAGCAGCATATTATTTAAGAACAGTCTACCAAGAAATGGACAAAGGGATTCAAACATCGTGCAAAGCAGTAGCAATTTCATCATTTTATTACTCAGTATCAGCATTACTTACTTCAGTGTTCTGCAAAATTACTGTGCATGGATAGCTTTAGCAAACAGTAGAAACTCTCACTACACCACTGTAATTATCATAGCATTTCAGGGAGTTCTAAGAAACCAAACCGAACAAAAGCTTACTTGCAAAAGGACTTTAAGTTTCATTTGCTTTTCATGCAAGGCACAGCAATCTATCTCTGCTTGTGCGTGTCCTTCGTTCTTACTAACGTCAATAGTATGTTCAAATTTATAGGAAGACCAGAGTGCCTTCCATAAGCACATGAGTGGGCAAATCACCTGGGAAAATCAAATAAAACCTAGCTACTAAAACTTACAGAAAGAGGGGTGCCTGGGTGACTCAGTCGGTTAAGCATCCGTCTTTGGCTCAGGTCACGTTCTCCCCATTTCCAAATTCGAGCCCCCTGCCTCGGGCTCTGGGCTGACAGCTCAGAGCCTGGAGCCTGTTTCAGATTCTGTGTCTCCCTCTCTCTTTCTCTTTCTGCCCCTCCCCTGCTCACACTCTGTCTCTCTCTCTCTCTGTGTTTCTCTGTCTCTCTCTCTCAAAAATAAACATTAAAAAACATAAGAAAAAAACATTAATACTTACAGAAGAAAGTGCATTCAAATTCATGACAAACCAATGAACATGCCTAAAACGGCAGGGTACCCAGAGCCCCCAGTGCAGATCATAACTTCTGAAGAAGTGAAGGTTACCTCACAACTCAGGAAGCTCCACACCTTGACAACAAAGTGCGCCTTGACACTCACACCTTAAGCCATTCTTCTCTAAGTCTTGTCTAGGCATGTGTCAGGGACTAGCTTATCTAAGGCTGGTGAATTTCATTTATCACAATTAGATGCAATTTGACTAACAGATACAGCATGGGTCAGTGAGTTTAGGTATAACAGCAGGCCTTATGAATGATCCCAGCCCCTGTAGGCTCTGTAATCCTCCTTGAAGTGTATATGTGTGCTCAGAACTAAAACTGAACTTCAGAACTAGAGTGAGGATCACTCACCCCTATGTCTCTAGAAGTCCATGAGATCAAGTCTGAATGCTAAACCACACCCCTTGAAATAGCTTTATCCATAAATGAGGGAACATTTTACCACTGTCTGTTTTACTTCCATACCTATATCTCAGTTCAATCTGAATTTGAAGAGGGAAAAATGGAGAGTTATTTATTAGTCTCCTGTAAATGCCTGGGTGACATTAAATGTTTTGACAATTCTCACGGTTAAAGTAGATTAATTGTTAAAATGTACTTCTCACTGGCAACATCCAAATGAAAACATTCCTGGTCAGTGGTTGACATTCTCTACCCAGTAATTCAGGAAAGTGGCCTACTCCTTTCTTCCAGCTGGAGCCGCCCATAGGGTTGTGGAGTTCTCCATTTTGAACTGACAAATGTGGAAAGAAGAGGAGGATCAGGGAGGGGGTTTATGGTCCAGCCCTGGAAGTGGTGCATATTAACTAGGACTCAGTTGTGTGGAAATTTTAGCAAGCTGTTTACACAGGAAGAAGGGAAGAATATTTTGGTGAAGAGCTCTCAGACTGCCTCAGCTTTTCAAAATCCAACTTTGTGGAACACAGAACTGCAAGGACACTTTGTGGACCTTATATTACGTAAGGGTTCTCATGACACGTTTTGTTGTTGTTGTTGTTGTCATTGTTAACATACCTGACTATGCCTATCACAATGCCCCATATCCTTATAGGTGTTTCAGGCTCATGGCCTTTATATATACACAAATATATATAGTATGTAAAGACATACTAACGGGCCTTGGGACCAGTACAAAATGCTTTCTACAATCCGTCTCTTCATCTACATTTCCTGTCTTCACAGACCCATTTCGCTCTATATGCATTTATTTTATAACACAGTATGTGTTCTTGTACACAAAGAAGTAGAATGAAATATTTCCAATGCTTTAACAGGAATTATAGAACCTGTAAAATATCTACATATGTCATTTCATATCACATTAATGGTATTTTTGCTTTAAAGGTTAATCGTATGATTTTATCTCTATGTATCGAATGAGTAAGCGTTAATTTTATTTTTTCCCATTCTATTTGTCATCTTCCCTTGACCATTGGTTACCATGTTTACCATATTTTCTGGTGGCTACTGTTCACTTTCCCAGTGAACTCTACTATTTAGAGACTCTACTAATATAGACTCTACTGTTTAACATCACTCCATGATTTTATTAAAAATCATTTTTCTAAATTAAGAACCTATAATTATAATGAGTTCATTGCTGCTTGTGACAGCTAAAGTGCAATGCGTAAACATAGACGTTTAGATGATCATTTCCCCATCATTCCTAAGTGTTTCTTCTCCGTCCCATATGTTATACGCCATTTGTTAAAGGGAGTATACTTATGGATTTACCTTTGGGAATGAATTATATGAAAATGGTGCCCTTTGGAGCTGAGCAAGGTAGAGACTGGTGCATTGCGATAAATACGGTAGCTTAAATAAAATTGTTAATCTGTCTTTACTATAATAGTCAAGAGGTCAGAAGTCCAGGCTTGCATGGCTATCCTGCTAAAAAAAATATACTCCATCATTTTGTCCTTTGATATTTATAGTATTGGCTTCAGCTGCATGGCGAAAAATTGACATTTTACTGATGACAAAAACGACACTTCATCTGAGGAAGAAAATGATGGTATTGAGACGAGAGACTAATTTCCCACCATATAATGCCACTCTTTGCTTCCACCTCAGGGTCATTTCTACTTTCTTAGCTAGTAATCTCAAACCAATGAGCCGTATAAATATATCCCAGGCTATATTAACGTGGACAGCGTAGCATATGCAAAATAACACGTCAGTTCATATTATCAATTATATCCCCAAACGTCCTATGCCCCAAAGTGTGTCCAGATGCATATTTCTGTCATCTGTGAGTATAAAACCTCTAGCCATTGCTAAGATTATTTATTTTGTATTTAAATTAGAATAAACCCATAGCAGTAATGAGCTTAAAATGCACGTGTAATGGAAACATTGATGAGATTGACATAAGTGGCCAAACTTGAAGGCTGTACTGTTGTCACTGACCATGTGAACACAGAGGCATCAATATCTTCAAAAAAAGAAAGAAGAAAGGAAAAAGGAATTAAAAAAAAAAGAAGTGCTCTGTGCCACAGCAGGACGCCCAGAGAAGAGATACTTCCAACAGCCCCATGATTATATGCAGAAGACAGAACATCTCCCCCAAACAAAGATAACGCCAGCTAGGTACAGGAGACGCAACAGAAGGCCACCCGATTTTCCCCAGACACCTCATTAGAAACAGCTTGGCGGACAGTACTTGCCTCTGTTTCACAAAGATCATTACCATCATCAGACCTCCATGGAACTCTCCTCTCCATGGGGAATGGTTTTCACTCCTTAGAAACTACTGAGAAAATTAAGAGACAGAGGAAAAAGGGATAGTGCGATACAATTAAACTCCTGTAAACTCTTTTGTTTACAGGAACCTAGGTTCCCGACTTTGATGTTGCTGCTAAAATAGCTCTGGGGGAAAATTTCTTGAAATAATAAAAATGATCAATTTAGGTTTTAAATTTTGTAACTCATAATAAAGCTTTTTTTCTCCTCCCTCTTCCACTATTTTTTATAATGAAGGTATAAAACATATTAATTCTTTATCACAAATAATGACTCCATGAGATTATATTTGAGTTTAGGGATTTCAAAGTCATTTTATAAGAATTAGTTCCATTGCTACGCATTTTGTCTGGAATGTCTAAGCAATATCATTAAAAGCCCAGTTTAATTGCTTTGAAAAAAATATATGTTTGACTTGATACTCAAAATTTCAAAATTCACATTTCAGTCTTTGTACACCAGCTCCTAAAATGACTCCCGCCTTTCTCTTTCTTTGAATTTCTTTCCCTAGAATTCAAAAGCATTGAGACTTAAACTCTTTAAAATCTGCTGTGTAGCATATGATTAACTACACATTCATGGAAATATATCGAATATCTAATCAGAATCTAATGTAGTCTTGAATATACAGAAAAAAAAAATACATGAACCTTACCAACCACATGTTCCAAATTTATTGTGGAGGACAACAGGAAAACAAGCAAACCAAAGCTGACAAAAACATAATTCTGGATAGTTCTAGAATTATGGCAGAAACAAAGGATGCTGAGGGCCAACGAATGCTTCAGAGAACTGATTTTGAACTGAGCCTTAGAGATTGATGAGATGGTGGTCAGGCAGAGGTAAAAGCCACTGTATTATGTTGAATTGTTACCCCACATCTTGTATGATAAATACTACTTTTACCATCCTCAACTTTTTCATTCCGTTTACACAGGGTACATAGAAATCGGATGCAAAATGCAGGGGAAATATTCCAGGATGTTTCACAGTGCTTGCTATGAATTTAGAATTAGAAGAATAAGAGTTGTAGGAGAGATCATTGAATAGAATTTTGTTCACCAATTGGCATTTTTAAGTTTTAGGAAAGGTCAGATACAACTTCACCATGACTATGGGTGCATCATTGGAAAAGGTAAGAGAAAGTGCCACAACATTGATTATACTACAGCTCCCCTCTATACTCACGATGTATACTTGCTAGGCCTCCTGTCTGGAGGAAGTGTCCAAGAGGACTTGGTCATGTCAGGTAGCATTGGAAATGAGAAAAAGCATGGAACGTATGGGTTTTTGTAAGAGCTCTACAGTTTAAGTATCACTCTGTTGACTTTTGTTTGTATTTATTTCTCTAACACCAAAATCATGTAAACTCGGTTAAGGAAGTACTCTCAAAGTTAGTAGGCCCTTGCAACTCGCTGCTTGTATCCTGAGGTCAGAGGAGCGCTTAGGGCATCTTTGAGAGTTGCTTGTGGCAGAATTCACTTCTAAACAGGGGCGCAAGAGACTGTACCCTACATAACATGATATCTTACCATTTCAAGAAATAGGTTGAATTAAAGGAATAGTGAACCACAAACTTTGCCAAAACCATTGGTAGCTCCATTAAAACTGAAGAAGGGGTAAGAAAATGTGGGCTCTAAATAATCACATAGGAGTTGGTTGTTTCCTTCAAAATTAATCACGGGCCTGAGAACTGTTAGATCCCAGATTGATGGAATTTTAATAGATTTGAAAATAGATGGAAACGAAACACTATGCATTGCTTCTATTCATCATCTGTGCATAAAAAAACTGAAATAGTTCACAGACTATTAAATGGGGAAGTAAAAATTGCTATTTTTAATGTAGAGGAAGAGAAAGGTTTACTCACAAAAAATGTATTGATGTGCTACCGTGGCGGAAATCAAGGAAATCTTGAATTTATAGGACTTTTATATAAGCGAATAACAGAGAGTTACTTTGTTAGTACTTTTATTTGCTTTATGAGTAAATTTAAATTAAATTATTAAACATAAAGGTTATACCTAGGAATTACTCAAAACCTAATTATAGTAGAAGTAGAAATGCTAACAAAAATTGAATCTACAAGGTGAATTCTTTACTATTCTGTTATCAATAAAGAGGAAACTGAGTATTTTGCATGAAAATTTGTCTAGGCAGGAAAGTGTCATCATTTTGAAATTTTTTCCACCTTATTTATAGAAGCCTAGAATGTGAACAGTGGCCTGAGTAAATATCTGATCGTGATATGCTGCAAAATTCGGAAGTAACCTTGTTAAAAATGCTTGTAGATTCCATTCAATTTTGCTAGATAGTGAGCAAAATACTAAGGGAGAGAGATTTTATTATATGTCCCCTAAGGTAAAATAAAACTTTTTTGTAATTTCCTAAAACACTGTATTTGGTTTCATTTCTATTTTATCATGCAGCACATGATGTTTCTTTTTACGTGTGAAATCTAATGAATGACAATGAAATGATATTAACTTGAGTCATGGTAAAAGTAGGAATGCCATAGATATTATATTATGTGACCTAAAAAGATTCTAATTTGTTTATTTTCGAAGTTAAGTTCTTTCATAGATATTGAGTATGTGAATGCGTACATACATATATATATATATATATATATATATGCTCTGAATTTTTAAAATAGCAAGAATATAGAAAAAATTATTTACATTGGATCACCAAAGGGAATTAAGCAATGAATGATGTAATAAGTTAACAACTTTCCCCAAATTAGGAATAATAAAATATTTGTATGACCTTCACATGAAAATGTTTCAAAATAAACTATAGAGACTGAGAATGAATTCCAACCCACAGTCAAGGTGAAAAGCAATATGAAGGTTAAAATGGTTCACCTTTCAATATTAGATCATGATTTTTTATATACTGAATCTTGATTATCAATTATTGATGAAAATTAATGAGTTCCTAAGATCCCAAGTTACTTAAATGCTATGAATAACTTCCCAATAAAGAGATTACCCATGTTATTTATGTGAGTTTGAATATGCTTCCACATAAATAATTTATCTTCTCAGTGAAGAACAATTGAACTACTGTTTTTGGTTTGGTTTGTTTCATGTGTGAATTAAAACTTTAGAAATGTTCATAAGATACTGTACTATACAAAAATGCAGCATTATATAATTTCTCCTCTTTACCTTTTGGCTTAGCTATTATTGCTGCATATTTCTTGACTATTTTTACCAGTTAAGTGATGTAGTTTATTGAAAACTGAAGAATATTGGGCAGTTATTAACTTTTTTAACCTCTCTAGGTCATTTTGCAGACATCACCTTCCAGCCTATTTGTTTCTGCATACTCTACATATTTAATACCTATGAATTTCCTTTTCATAATATTTGTTCATTCATCCACATCATTAATAATGTTATTAAGTGAGCACAAACCCAGAGCCAGTGCTCCCTTCCACCTTGAAATATTTTGCTGATGTAGAGGTTGTATCTGATTGAATTCTTTTTAATTCTTCAAGGATTATTGATGTGGAATTAGCTTTTCAGGAATGGAAATCTTTAGTCCACGTTTAGGAAAAACTGGATTCATGTATACAGTAAGGATATGGTGTCCAAGATAGTGCTTGAAAGAAGCAGTTTTGTTTCCAGAATGGACACGTTGCAGGAGGGTTTTTTGAGATAGGGGAGAAAAAGGAAAAGGAAGGAATGCCTAGGTGGCTCAGTCGGTTACATGTCCAATTCGGTATTTGGCTTAGGTCATGATCTCGCAGTTTTGTGGGTTTGAGCACCGCACTGGGTTCTGTGCTGGCTGTGCGGAGTCTGCTTGGGATTCTCTCTCTACCCCTCTTTTTCTGTTCCTTTCCTACTTCTCTGCTGTCTCTGTCTCTCTCAAAATTAATCAATAAACTTAAAAAAAGGAAAACAGACAAGCTGAAAAAGAAAGAGGTAGGGAAAAGACAACTTTGTCTCTGCTGTTTTGTAAAGGACCAATTCTGAAGCATGTTTAGCTCTTTAAGCTCTAAAATGGTGCTTTGGATTGGATTTGTTTAAATTGATAACATTTCAGGTTCCGTTCAAATATCCTTTTTGAAAATCCCTTTGTTATGAAGGATGTGTTTAGATTCTTAATCTATGAAATCTATTTTCCTGCTATTGAAGTCAATACATACATTAAAAAAATAATATGTTACTCTTTGTTTTTCTTTTCTCCTTGAAGTAGGTCTATTTAAAATTGGTTAGTCACACGTTTTTCATACCAATGGTGCAATAGAAACAGATTCAAGGGATTTCATTTTTTCTGTATTTAAATTAAACTGTGGACAGAGAAGTTTGGTATTTATTCTTAGAGAATATGACAAGCTTCTTAAAATGCAGTCGATTTCAATAAACATGTTTTCCCCCAGCAGCAAGAATAGCAAAGGATAATACACACTCTTTATATCGGAAACCACACGCACAAACTTTAAGAGATCACCTTACTTTTCTTTCTTGCATGCCTTTCTCTTAAAACATCCCTTCATTTAAAAAGGATACTATATACAAGAATCAATTTTCCTATATTCTTTGATTAACTTATCCTCCACTCTTACTTTGTTAAGCATGAAAAATTAAAAAACAAAAGGGTAGTATTAGATGAAGAACTCAGAACAAATAAACTTCATAAGAACTAAGAAACTGTAATACCTAATGACATAAACCAGCATTCAAATGGAAATTGAAACAAAGGGAACTGTAATTAAAAAAAAAAAAGAGTAGAAATATTCATGTGAGCATATATGTGTCTTTAAGTTTTTATGAAAGGGATGAAACTGAAGAATTTGGTTAGCAATTTATTGATTCAAATATGCTACACTTTCCATTCTTTTTTCAATGTTTTATTCCAGCTATAATCTTTATAATTAAAATCTAATTTTCCATGTCAATTTGCTACTTTTCTGCCAAACGTGTATGTTCTCCCCTTTTTGACATACTTTTCTGTTTGAGTTTTCTAGATAAATAGTTGAAAAAAGAAAGTATCTGGAAAAATCAAGATTGAGAGGCACCTGAGGGATTTTTAGTGACATTATCAATGATCTAGTATTATAAACCTAACTTTTCATTGAAAACCTTCTACTCATAATGAATTGTAATACATATGGAGATGAGTTTATTTTGATACCAAAAGGTTAACTAAGTTAAATTGTATATTGTAATCCCCAGATACAATACATTTTTTTAAAAAAGGCATGAATAATAAGATAGTAGTAGAGAGTAAATAGAATTATAAAGATATAATACAAACACAAGGAAGAAAGGAACAAAAAGAAAAAATAGATAAGAAATAAAGAGAACATCTAACAAGATGGAAGATTTTAATCCAATCATTGCCAAAAAAAAACCCCAAGCTAGACTGGCTGCTGGTTGCTCTGAAAGCTAGTAATCAAGACACAAGTTGTGATTGGAAAGAAAGAGGAGTTTATTCAGGAGGCCAGCCACCTGGGACGAAAGCAGACTCTTGTTCAAAAACCAACTCTCAGGTTTCTCCCTGGCCCCAAAGGTTTTATTGTTTTCAATTTTTTGCCTGGCCCCAATTTTTTTAAAGGAACATTAGGGCTGTTAGTCAGTAAAAGGGGAGCACAGTGGTTTATAACAATTCTTGATTGCATGCAAAATCAGTGGTGCCAGCTACAGACATTACCTGTGGTGCTTGGAGGCTGTGCACATGAGAGGTCGCCCCAGAGGAGGTTTATAAAAAGATTTGGTTTCAACTATTTCTAGGAAAAAAATGTATGATCTGTAGATATACAATGAAAGGTTTAGCTAATCAATCACATGGGGTAAAGGTACTTGCTAAAACTTAAAAGTCTAATAAGTTGACCAGAGGGGCAAGAGGAAGACTTCACAACCATATGGATAAGTACGTGAAAAACTAACAATACAAGTGCAGCAATTTAAAGACAGAAATTGCCAAATTGTATTAAAACAAAGTGACAACCAACTATAGGTTGTATAGAAAAAAAAATTTCATTTTATTTTATTTTACATTTCATTTTATTTTATTATTTTATTTTAGAGAGAGAGGCATGAGCAGGGGAGAGGGGCAGAGGAGAGAGAGAGAGAATCTTAAGCAGGCTCTATGCTCAATGAAGCCCGATGTAGGGTCAATACTGGAGATCATGACCTAGCTGAAATCAAGAATCAAGACACTTAACTGACTGAGCCTCTAAGTCACCCCTATGAAGCATAATTTCAAAATATAAAGCAAGGTAAAAAGATGGAAAAGGATTTATTTTATGATTGATAAGTGGTCAAGTCACTATGATTCTAAATATGTATGCAACTAATAACAATATTCGAAACACGATAAGAAAGACCTGCTAAGCATGAAAAAAGAAGTAGAGAAAATTACAATTGTAGTAGAAAAATTCAACACATTTCACCAATAATTGATAAAACTATAGGACAAATACCAGTAAGTAAACAGATTTGGACAAACTCTCAAAAATTTACTCATTAAAATGAATAGATTAATCCACCTAACAATAGCATAGTACATATTATTTTAAAGTAAACACAGAAAATTTTGCAAGATAAATCACATTCTGAGCCATAAAACAAACCTTAAAAAACCTAAAATCATGCTAAGAGTATTCTCTATCTTATTTTTCTTAAAATAGAAAAAAAGAAGAAGACACTGAGAAAATATCTGCATATTTGGAAATTAAATAATGCATTTCTAAATAATGCACACGTTAAAGAAGAAATCCAATAGGACACTGACATTGTTTGGGATTAAATAAGCATTAAAATGCAATATATTAAATGCATTGGCCAAAGCTGAATTTGTAATAACATGGGAATTTTAAGTACCAAAATTTCATATTAGAATAGTAAAATGCATCAATTAGTGATTTAATTACCTACCTCCAGAGCCTATAAAAACAAGTTCAAGGGAAAATAAAAGCAAGAGTACTAGCCAAAAGAATTTAAAGCTGAATTTCAAAAGGATGTTTGCAAACTCCTTCTTATCATTGGCTAAAATTGCTTTGTTAGCTGATTCATCTTGTTCATTCAGCCCAGTGACTCTTTTGCTGAACAAAAATCCCAGGTTTATTCATGCCTCAGAAGCTTTGCATTGCTGAATCCTCTTATTTAAAGATTGGGCACACTTAATCATTCTGCTGACAACATCCCTAACTTCACATTCAGGAGAATGGTGTGTTAATAGCTTGAAAGCAACCATGGTCAGAGGATTTACACCTTGGATCAGGAAACACTATATCCAGACTTTGTTTGTTATTTGGAGCACTAGTTTACCAACATCATTGTTTAGTAACTATCACTTAACCTAGTTTATCAAATCACTTGTCAAAATACAGAATTATATTGCTTATATATTTAAAAATCAAAATATGGGGGCGCCTGGGTAGCTCAGCCAGTTAAGCATCTGACTCTTTCGGCTTAGGTCATGATCTCATGGTTTCATGAGTTCAAGCCCCACGTCAGGGTCAGGGCTGGCAGTGCAGAGCCTGCTTGGGATTCTCTCTCTCTCTCACTCTCTCTCAGGCCCTTCCCCACTTACGTTGTTTCTGTCTCTTTCAAAATAAATAAATAGAATAAACTTTAAAAAATATATAAATAAATAAAATAAATAAATAAAAATATGTAGTTTTTAAAATGTCCATATCTAATTAAATCTTTGGGATAACTTCTGTGTTTTTTCCAGCAGGGTAAGCAGATACAGTCTATCATTTACAACTAATTTTTAGGTGATAGGGATGATTCCTCGTGGAGACATATTGTACTTCTCAAGACAATGAGATTCAAATTGGGTCATAGATTAAACAATTTTTAAATACCTCTCAAGTGGAAGTTAATTTTTCTGTATTATTTTTGGCTTTAAAACAAGCATCAAGCATTTGTGTTCTGGCTTTTGCTGTTGTTTTTGATGAACATAGCTGTAGAAATGGAAAACGCTTGTGGGATCAATATACTAGGGCCTTTGTGGTCATAATTTAATTTCTTACCATAGCATATTTCTTGACTCTTTACTGCGTGACACCTTGATTTCATAATAAAATAATTAGTCTAATTACATAAACAAGCCAAGCTTTTAAACAGAAATTTGTTTTAATTTCAGATTTTTGCTATCTGATGGTCATAAGTAATTTCTGGAAAATCATATTCCACGGATATCATTGAGTTCCAATAACCTGATTGAAAGTATTAGAAGGAAGAAATTTGCTTGTTTATATTAATGTCAAAAGTAGTCCTCTCACATTTAATGAGAATATCGCACTTTCCTTTAGATATACAACTCTTACTAATATAACCTAAGAACATAACCCTAGGTGTGTAACACATGTACAAGCAAACAATGCAAGAAATATGGGATGTGCTGGGGCGCCTGGGTGGCGCAGTCGGTTAAGCGTCCGACTTCAGCCAGGTCACGATCTCGCGGTCCGTGAGTTCGAGCCCCGCGTCGGGCTCTGGGCTGATGGCTCAGAGCCTGGAGCCTGTTTCCGATTCTGTGTCTCCCTCTCTCTCTGCCCCTCCCCCGTTCATGCTCTGTCTCTCTCTGTCCCAAAAATAAAAAAAAAAAAAAATATGGGATGTGCTGAAACAGGGATGCTCCTAAAAGACAAGTTTATTTAGGCTGCTACTAGCTGCCTAGCATGCTCTCCCTCAAAATTGCTAATACTTACGTAGTCTCTCTTTGACTCAGATGAGGGGGGTGAGTTTAAAGTTCTTTCTTTCCCTCTAAACTACATAAGACTTAGCATCCCTTCCCTAACTCCCATCAGGGATTTGGGGAGATCACCATAGAATCCCTAATGGGGAGAAGCATTCTGTATGGTGAAAATTTACCCACATGGTTCTTCCCTATCCCCTCCAAATGTGGTGCCTTACTGTAAACAAGCTAGAAGCTGATTGTAACAATACAGTAATGATAGGCTTCGTTCAATTTCTGTACCTCTTGATATGTGTGTTGTTGGGGCAAAGCTAACGAGACGCCAGACAGCAAACGTCAATGTTGATCTTTATGGAATTCTTGGAGCTTGGGGCTGCATCCTTGTCTATAATGAGGCAAAGTTAGGAAAATAAAAGGTTCAATGCAACCTGCAATTTGAACTTTCACAACCTGCAATCCGTGTCATATTAAAATGTATGTTAAGTTGTACATTAAACGTTCACTTTAATATGGCATGGTTTACAAAAATATTTTTCTATTAGCACATCCAGCAATTAGTGATCACAGCTCTGGATGTATGCTGGAAATGCCTGACTCTGGGATTTTCCTAATACTGTGTAAATGAGGCTGGTAGTGAGACCAGAAAAGTATTTTTGAAGTTGACCAGGGTTATCAATTACTGATATAAATATAATTGAGAATTTGTAAGGATATAGCATAAGTTTTTAGTTATGCTTAATTATTACAAGGATTTTTGTGTTAAACAAAACTCTATTCTTATGAAGGAAAGATCTAAACTTGATGACAATAATAACTTACAAATAAATGCTCCCTCCATTTGGCTGGACTAATCAGAAAGAAAAAAAATCTATTTTGTGTGTTTGAATATAAATAAACAAAAGCTCTTTTCCACAATTATGTTTTTGTGGGCTATGATGTAATCGTTTTAATTCCATAACAAAATTGCCAGCATTTCCCCAAAGGGGGAAAAAGACAGTAATTTTAATCTATTAAAACTGTCTGGGGGCACCTGGGTGGTTCAGTAGGTTAGGCATCCGACTTCCGCTCAGGTCATGATCTTGCAGTTTGTGGGTTCGAGCCCCACATCAGGCTCTGTGCTGACAGCTTGGAGCCTGGAGCCTGCTTCGGATTCTCTGTCTCCTTCTCTCTCTGCCCCTCCCCCACTTGTGCTCTGTCTCTGTCTCTCAAAAATAAATAAATGTAAAAAAAAAATTGTTTTAAACTGCCTGGTGCCTCATTTCCTATAACACTCATGATGGAATGTGTACCAATTTTTGCAGAGAGTGCTGATTACCTCTAATATCCATTATTCTTTCTTCACCAGTAAAAAAGAGACTTGTAATTTTTAGTGGGATACATGATCACCGGGAGTAAATACTATATTCCCAATCCTTTACTGACACTAGGCATGACACGTATGACTAATTTTTGGCCCATGAAGTAGAAATGTGTAAATTCTGAGAAGTTTTAAAAGAAGAGGTCTGTTCTATTCCTGTGCAGTATATTTATTTACTATTCTTCCTTCTTGGAAGAGGTGCTGTGATGGCTGGATCCAGAGCAGTCATATGAGAGCATGAGAAAAAGCACCATTTGGAAGATGGCCAAGGAAAAGAGTAAAGAGTCTGGATGTCTGATAGTCATGAAAACTTCATATCTGACCTGGAGTGTTTGCATATACACCCCTGAGGGAAGAGAGGAAATAAAAAGGTCGGTCTATATTGTTCAAAGGAGTTCTTAGCCTTTCTTGCACATTAGAATGATCACAGAGATTTTCAAAATACATTAATGCTCAATTCCATCAAGGTCCCTGGAAAATTGTTCATTGGCTGTAACTTTCCATTCTGTCACTTCCAACCCCGGCTCATGTGGCTGTTATATCTGGAGACCATATCCTGCAACGTAGTCATCTTGCTCATTCTTCTTGACTTGTGCAGCTGAACATATATATCTTCCGTCCTTCTGTAACGGGGGGGGGGGGGGGGAGGAGTGGAATAGTGTTTTCCTTATGTTGATTCCTATGTTATAGAAACTTGAAACAAAACGAAACAAAGCAACAACAACAAAACCAAAAAATAAACAAACAAAAAACCCAAACTGAATCTTTGTTTTAGATTCAAAGTTAAATGTTCTCACATTTACCACATTCTAGAATGTCTATGTTTACCTGGGGCAGGTCTAGGGGACCCTTTTTCTCCCTTCTCAGCCAAATGGAGATTGTTGAAAACATCCGTTATTGAGTATTCGGTTACATGGAGCTTAACTCAGCTGATTATTTGGTAAATTAATCAAATTTGGTGTCAGCAAAAGTGAAATTCCAAATCGTAAGTCTGACTGCATTATATGGGGCAAGATGATAATCATCGAATCAGTGTTCTTATCAGAAAGTCAGAGATCCTAACAGTAATCTAGGAGATTTTTGTAAAGTTTAAATTATTGAATTAGGTAATTTATAAACTTGTACCGTACTTGGAAGCTCTTCAGCCCTTAAAAAGTGGTACTTTTAGGTGAATTTACTCTTTGAAATTAAAAAAAAAAAAACACAACTTTGGATTTTCTTGTCTTTCATACTATTGTAATGAGGAAAAATGATCCTATTATTTAAAATACAGAATGTGCTAATTTAAAACTTTAAGTCTCATAATAATGATAATTTATTTCAAAAAGATATTCGTGACATTCTCATTTGATGAAAACTGTAATGTTAGTTGTTAAAGGAAATGCATAGGTGTTTTTAAATTTGTAACATTTCATTGTATTATTTTTTATTATTGAAGTATAGCTGACATACAATGTTACATTAGTTTGAGGTATATAACACAGCAATTCCATAATTGCATACATGATTCAGTGCTTATCAAGGTAAATGTAATTATCATCCATCACCACGCAAAGTCCTTACAATATTATTGGCTATATTCTTTATGTTGTACTTTTCATCCCTGTGACTTCTTTATCTTATAACTGGAGGTTTGTACTTCTAAATTTCCTTCACTTATTTCACCCATCCCCACACACCCCCTTCCCTCTGACAACCACCAGTTTCTTCTCTGTATTTATAAGACCATTTTCTGTTTGTTTTAGATTCCATATATAATAAAATAATATGCTTTTTTTTTTCTCTCCCTGTCTGACTTATTTCACTTAGCATAATACCATTTAGTCCATCCGTGTTGTGAGGATACTTACAGGCTTTACAAACTTGTACTTGTTGGATTTTTGTTGTCACTGTTCAAGGTTTTTATATAACAAAGTATCAGAAGCCAAAGCACCCACATAGCATGAATATGAACAGAAAATGTCGTTCCTGAACAAGTGCAGGCTTTATAATTTAATTGTATTTACACTGATGAGTGCACACAAAGAAAAATCAATTTGTGGGAGTTTATTTCATAGGTATTGAAATTGTATCTTCCTTAATAAGCTTGGCGCAAAGTGCATAGTTTGTCTTCTAAGTTCATTAAGTTATTCTTTTGCTGTAGTCTGTGGTGTTATGTAGTTTTATATGGGCTTGCTGTCTGGGTGTTTCAAATTGGTTTTCCCAACTATAGAATATTAACTTCCAATATTTACCAAAAAATTCTCATTTATTATAAAGTCACAATAAAAGGGCATAAAATTAATACAAATATCCAATTTATTCAAGGTTTTTCTGGAATCATTCTGAAAGTGCTAAAAGAGTTGGCTGAAAACCTGAGTTTATAACATCAGTTATTTTCTCTACCAACTTAATGATACCATTAAAGCTTTCTCAGTATACTTTCTGAAATCAATTCACCTTAACTATATTGCAGGAAATCCAGGAGGAAAGACAGAAAACATTTTCTATGCACTCATAGAAATAAGACAAAATACCACTGACACCCCTCCAAATCAACCAATTAATCACTCAGTCGGTCATGAAAGCTGTCCTGCATTCTCTCCATATTTCACAAATTGTTCTACCATGAACTTCTTTGTGCCCTGATCATGAGCTCTTCATCCGCCCCATGCCTTGGATATCAGAGTTCAAGGGTGAGGTCCTTATCTTATTTGGTCCCCGTGCTTTTTGGAAACTTTTAATCCTATACCCAGGAATAAACTCATCTATTCTCTGAGGCACATATAAGCATATGACCCCTGGATTATGAGTCATGTTAACCAAATTGTTAGCAATAAGACTTACAGCTCTTTCCCCCCAACTACAAGCATTTCAGTTTCACTGAATGATATTTATAACCTACTGACTTTTATCTTCTCTCTGCTTAAGTCTTCCTTTCTCCAGATCACCCATTTTATTAGATACCTGTTGCTCCTTAGCTTATTACAGCATAACTTACTGGGTGTCTGGATGGCTCAGTCGGTTGAGTGACTGAGCAACTCAATTTCAACTCAGGTCATGATCTCACAGTCATGAGATCTAGCCCCGCATTAGGCTCCCATACTGACAGCGTGGAACCGGCTTGGGCTTCTCTCTTTCCCTCCCTCTCTCTCCTTGCCACCTCACTCTCCAAATAAATAAATAAACATTAAACACACACACACACACACACACACACACACACACACATTCATTATGCCATAGTTTCTCTAGGTGAAGACATTTAGCAATAGTTAGATCCTCTAATTAAGGGTCTCCCATAAGGCTGAAAGTAGGGAGGTTGGTGAGGTCTGCCATTATCCAATGGCACATACTAGAAGGATCAATTTCCAAGCTCACTCATGTGGTTTTCGGTAGGATATAACTCCTTGCTGGCTGCTAACTGGTGACATTAGTTCTTTGACATGTGGGCTTTTCACATAGCATTTCTCAACATGGCAGCCAGCTTGTCCGAGAATGAGAGAGTGAGTGAAACAGAGAGAGCTCCGAAGATGGAAGCCAGTCTTTGTGCAACTTAATCCTGGAAGGGACATCCCCTTGCTTCTGTCATAGTGTATATGAAAGAAGTGAGCTAATAAATTCAACCAGGACTCAAGGGTAGGGGTTTCCTCAAGGGTATAAATATTAAAATGTATGGATCAATGGGGAAATTTTAGAGGCTGCCTACCGAGTCCCTGAAATAATAATTACAAAACCTGCTGTTCCTTTGAAGTCACTAATTTAAGCACACACATCTCTTACCAATCTCTTATCCCCTTATCATGTATTAACAGTTCCCCTGCAGCTACTCTCCTATATCATTAAGACTTCCAAACCATTGGCACCTTTGCCTTCTCCCATTCCATGAGAGCCCCCCTGTGGATACTTAATCCTTATGAGCATCAAATGCCTATGGCTGTTCTCAACACTTGCTTCACATTAGAATCACCTGGGGGAGATTTTTAAAGTTCTGGTGACCTGGCCTCAACTAAGATTATACCAGTATTTCTGAAACTTGGTACTGGACATTACGACTTTACAACTGCTCCTCTTAGGATTCTTATATGCCGTCATATTTGGGAATCAATATGGGGGACTCTATGGCTGAATAATTTAAACACTCTATTGTCAGTAAACTAAAACAAGAATTGGCTGACTACCTCTCTTTGGCCAACTCTAACCCACCAGCTATTTTTAAAATAAAGTTCTGGGCTGCCTGGGTGGCTCAGTCGGTTAAGCGTCCGACTCTTGATTTCAGCTCAGGTCATGATCTCACCGTTCCTGGCCCTGGTTTGGTTTGCGCTGACAGTATGGGGCCTGCTTGGGATTCCCTCTCTCCCTCTCTCTTTGCCCCTCCTGTGCACACACTCTCTTTCTGTCTCAAAATAAATAAATAAACTCTAAAAGTTTTACTGGAAACCAGCCCACATCTACATATCACCTATGGCTGCTTTTACACTCAAGGTTGGAATTGAGTACTTGTTAGAGACTGTATGGCTCACAAACTGAAACTATTTACAACCTGGCCCTTCACTTAAAAGGTTTGCTGATCTCTGACCTATCCTCTTTCACACCTTTATTTATTTCTTTTTTCACCAGCAAGTTGCCAACCTTTTCACTGAGTGAAGTCTACTGTGTGATTTCTACCTATTTCTAATCCGTGAACCCTGCTGAAGAAAAGCATACAAGCAAACATATGAGTAATATCTTACAAGCCTCTCTACAAAATAAATCTCCCACCCTCTGCTATGCTAAAAGAAGAGTCATTAACAAGCTGTTCAGTAATGGTAAGAGATCTGGGAACATAACTGTTCTTCATACGGTTTTAAATCGCACGTTTTTATTCACATGCCAAATCTACCTTCTGCATTTTATACCCTGTGTGATAATCCTTTCCAGGGTTTTTATGGCTTGAAATACTTTACATTTTGTTGACTTGACTCTTCTCCCCATGGAAAGATGACTGAATTTTCTTAAAAAGAAAAGTTTACAACTGACACTTGTTAGAAAGGAAGACTTTATTCAGGACTATTGCAATATTGGAGAGGCTATTACAACAAAGGGGACACACTGAACTCAATCCCAAATACACCAAAGACAGCTGGGAATGTTTGGCCAAAGAGTAGTTGATGAGATGTCAGAGGTAGGGGAATTCTTGTCAAAATGCATTTTTGCTAAAGACAGGCCAAAGTGATTAAATAGGGGTGAGGGGATTCTAGATCAATTGACTAACCATTATTCTTTGCTAAAACTAGAATTGGAAAGAGAACCCCCAGGTTCCTGACTAAAGTTTGGACAAGGAGGGAGTCTTTTTTTTTTTTTTTTTTTTTTTTTTTTTTTTAAGTTCAGAATTCTCTAAGTGCCTGCAGGGCTGGGGACCTTGTTAAGATACATGCATTCTAGAAGGCCTCTGAGAAAACCCTAATTAATTTCAGGAGACTTTCAGGATATCTCATTCAAATTAAAAGTGTATCACTTACTTTTCCTAACCCAAATAAGAACATTTGCTCTTTGCAACTTTAATTACAAAGAGGGATTAAAATGTCTAGTGCCTTTCTTCCCATTGTGATTAAAATATTAAAACATGCTGCAGACATTCTAGCAGTAATATGGCACTACTTTGTTTCCAAACTATGCTTATAGATTTCAAAAATTAAATATATATTATTATATTGATAGCATGATATATTATTGCATTATATACATATGTATATATGTGCAACATACATATATACATATGTATCAACTTTATTAAATAGTCTCTACATTATTATTTTTATTATTTTAATACAAAAAAATGGTAGGTACATTGGGAACTGTACATTTCTGGTTATACTATAATGCCCAAGTTGAAATACTCAAATGAATTTTGTGGACACCTTTTCTATTAATGTGGACTAAATCATTATATATTTAAATATTACAATTATCCTGGAGGTGACAAGGTACAGATGTGCTAATACAGCTTGCTACAGTACTCTACTGATGACTCAAATAACATAAATAGGATTCCCATTGCTACACAATTTAGCAAATGTTGAAAACTCTTGGAAGTTTCTGGAATGAGCAGGGTATATTTTTCCTTTAGTTTACATAGTGGTTATATTCTTGAAAATTTTAATTTATATTAAACCCTCCGAAAGTATCTACATATAAAGATTTTGTTGCTTGACTAAATAGTTACAGATTATCACCATGTGGATATACACGGGGACATTTGATTGAGGGAGGCAGTGTAGGATTGCAGGACATCTGGCATTGTTGGCCCCCATCTATGAAATGCTATTAGTGCCTTCCAATCATTTTGACAGATGAAACACTCAGGAATCTCCAAAAAGAGGAAGCTGGTGCCATATCCTTACTTAAGGACCAGATGCTTAGGAAGGCAAATCAAAATGTTAATAAGATGTCAGAAACCTGAATAAGACTGTAAAAATAAATTCAACCATTCTGTACATATTAAGTTCTAGGTGTAAATTATGTTATAGGTGCAGATATTAGTATGAATTTTAGACATTTAACTGCTATTTTTATTTTCTATCCAAATGTTTTTTATCTACCACCAGTCTCTTTCCTGGCCCTCTTTATGATAATTCATCAAGAGCTGTAGCTTGATTCTTGTTTAAAAATATTCACAATTAATATGTGGTTTCAAAATGAGAAAGAGGGAGAGGGAGAAAAGAACATAGTTTATGCATGTTTTATGGTAAGCATGGCAGTTAGTTCTATTTCATATAAATGTTCTTATTAATGTCACACTAAAATTTTATACCTTGTATTTTTTAATGAAAAATGTGAGGTTGAAAAAAGTTAATTAACTCTTCTAAAAGCTCTTGGTTATGAAAAATGTAATGCAGATTATCAGATGTTTTGATATGAAACTTTGACATGAAATTGAACCTTTACCTAAATATATTCAGGTAAATATAAGTAAATATATTTAAATTGCTATTTTAATTTTCAAATAAAATTACTTATATTGTATAAATTACATAGGCATATATGTTATTATTTTCTTCTTGATGATGTTTATTTATTTTCTCTTTTCAAAGGTAATACGGAACATTCTATAAATCATTCCACAATTACTACCCAAATGTAACATTAAACACTTTTAAATGAAATAACAGCATTAAAAATATCCTACCATTTAACAATACCATATTTAGTTTATAATTAATACCCATAAATAACGTGTTTTATGGAAATTAATTATAATATAGCATGAATATTTATATAAGTAGACTCGAGATAGGCCTATGTGCAATTTCAAACTACTATCTTTACAAACTTCATTATAATTAATTTCAAACATTACATAAAATCAAATTATGTATGGCAACATTCAATTATTAAAACTCCTCAGAAATTGTTTTGATCATTCTGTTGCTCTGGTCAGGACGTTTCCTAAAAACCCATACACTATCTGTCCTGCTCTAATGCAATGTATTCAGTCCTAAAATCAGCCGGCCATGCACATATGCAATAAAAATCATGCAGATACAGCATAACACACAAACTTCATCAGTGACAGATGGGGAGAGAAAAAGATAGGAACCTAGCTAAAAATGGTAACACCTTTTAGTGGTGCCTAGGTGGCTCAGTCAGTTAAGCATCTGACTTCTGCTCAGGTCATGATCTCAAGGTTCTTGAGTTCGAGCCCCACGTTGGGCTCTGTACCTACAGCTCAGAACCTGGAACCTGCTTCGGATTCTGTGTGTGTGTGTTTCTGTCTCTCTCTCTCTGCCCCTCCCCCCACACACTCTGTCTCTCTCTCTCAAAAATAAATAAACATTTAAAAAAACCTAAAACTAAAAATGGTAACACAGTTTTACACATAGTAAATAGTTAAATAAATACTACAGTAATTACGGCACTTCACCCTGAAATTTCCTTATAGAAGTGGATCGTGGAGCAGTTACAGCTTGTGAGTTAGGACGTAGTGGAAGGGAGATTTTCTGCAATGAGATTATTGTATTCCCCAATATAGATGGACGTAGGTCATGACACATAGTTAACTGAGGCAGCTGGTAGATATCTGAGTTGTACCCATATACACACACACCACGCATTCTGTGTGTTCCTGTGTGCCTGATTCAGCAGGGTGCATTTTTCTGCATTCACCTAATATTTCCTTGGGTCAAAATCTCATATGAGCAAACCCATCTCGACATTATGCTCTAATTGTCCCCAAAGATATCCATCCTGTTGGAACAAACTCACGTTTCAAAACAGGCATTATAGTAGAGCAGGCTATAGTTTAGAAACTAGTTTTATTTGCTTCCATAATTAAAATGTTCGATTCAAAAAATTTAATTGTTATTTTTTTGTTCTGCCAATCTTTTTAAGAAAACAAATATTTTCAAAATTACTTGGTGAAGCAAACATATTCTACCAACTAAATTGACACATGTTATTTCAGTAATTTATAATAGTGCATCTTTCTTAAGAATTTTCAAATACATTTGTAATTACTAATAGTATTGAAATAAATGATAAAATAGTTAAGAATTACTTTGATTTTGTCACATTAGAAAAAATACATATATGTTTTATTTTGTCACCTCTTCTTTTCTATATCATTTTCTGGAGATAATTTATTTTCATAAGGAACTTCAGAGAATATATGCTAGAATTTTTTGTTTGTTTTTGTTTTTCTTTCATTGGCCAATGGTCATTGACTACATATATTAATGTTAGGTTTTACACGATTAATTCAGTGACCATAAGAGTAGGTTACTCGTTGGATTAATGAGATAAGGATACAAATTGGTATAATTTATAAAATCATATCTAAAATTGTAAGGTATATTACCCAATAAGCTTTATTTCTAATGACAGCTATTTCCCACAATAAACTAAGTTTCATTTAGTGAATCCATATGTCCATTTATATGAGGTGAACCAGTCCCTGAAGTCTTTTTAGTAGTTAATCACTTATTACTTGAGGAAAAAGCATTTCTCAGTATATTAAAAGATATAAAAGACATAATTGAGCTCAAGCTCTGGTTAAAAAAAATATATTGTTTTCATGATTAAACTTTCTTCCCTTTTTGAATTTTATAGCCATATCAAATGACATTCTTTACAACTTCTGGTAGACCCAAATTGAGGTAACTTTCCAGCTCATAATAATTCCTTGCCCGGTTTCTAACAATGGCCACAGACTCATGATTCTCAGCCTGACCCAGTGCCACTGCCATTCACTCCTACACGACCAAGGCTGAGCAAATCTCTGTAGCCATGGCAGGCCCAAGACAAATCAACCAGATTCATTCTTTATAGGTTTAATAGTGAGGCTAAGAAAGGAAAAGAAGGCATCCTTCCCCTCTGGTTTGATTACTGGTGGATTTTCTTCCTCTTAAGAAGAAAATTAAATTGTCCAACAGTAGGACAGAATGATGTTGCACCCATATGGCAACAGACATGAGAGAGCCTGAGTCATGGTGAAGCCCTGACCCGATTAGAGTCTCCAAGACAACACCTTCCAGCTGCCCTACTTTTTAGAGATCCTTTTTGGAGCCTTTGATATCTCCCCTATTTTCTCAAAAAGTCTTCATTTAGCCTAACAGTAGAGTTTGGCTACAGCTGTTGGGTGAGTGAAAGAGCCCTAACAATGAATGCTGCCCTAGGAAACCAGTTATTTTCATTTAATTTTAATTCAGATGGCTTAATTATGAAGTAGATATGGTGACTTCAAAAATGCAGTGAATAAGCACAGATGATGGCATAAAGCCCAAGCATTATCCTACCGATGACTTAGAAATTGCAAAAGAAAATTTTAAGTTTACTATATCTGAGCGACAGATGTAACTTAGCATCAGTAATAATGGGACAACCCGGCATGTGCTTTCTGATATGGTAAATGATACATCACTTACGAAATATTCTTGCAAAATTGTTTAACATAAAGTAATGAAGCCTGTGAACCTAACATCCAGTAAGGTTGCAAAACAGGCAAGATAGGGGCAAGTTACTTAACACTAACAGGAAACGATCAAACAAATTCAGGATGTAGAATATCCTACTCAATAATAACAACTGATCTGAGCTCTCATGAAGTCAATATTGCTTAAAATATTGTTAAGGAGACAAAAGGATGGGGTGCAGGATGACTCAGTTGGTTAAGTGTCTGTCTGACTCTTGATCTGGGCTCAGGTCATGATCTCACGGTTTCTGAGATGGAACCCCACTTGGGATTCTCTCTGTCTGCCTCTTTCTCTCTGCCCATCCTCTGCTCATGCTCTCTCTCTCTCTCTCTCTCTCTCTCTCTCTCTCTCTCTCAAAATAAATAAATAAAAGATTATAAAGAGAGAGAGAGACAAGGATATAATGAACTACTGACCAAATGTGAAGTAGGAAATTGTGCTGTTCTTTAAAAATCTGTAAAGGACAATTTTAAGTAACTGGTAAAAAAGTTGGAGGGCGATTAGATATATTAGCTATGAGTATAGAATTATTAGATTACATTATAGAGTAATTATTACATGTATTATAAAGGGGCAAAGGCAGGGAAAATATCCTGGTCACTGAATTCAGTAAGAAGAGTCAGGTTAGGCTTTTTTAAGAGTTTTATTTGAACTACTATAAGAAGGATAAATAGAAGTTAGTTATCTTGTTAGTTGAGCTGTCAGCACAGGGCCCGAGGCGGGACTCAAATTAACCAACCGTGAGATCACGACCTGAGCCGAAATCAGGCGCTTAACTGACTGAGCCATCTAGGCACCCGAACCTAATTTTTCTTAATTAATTTTTAGCATCATATGGAATGGAGTCACTAACTATCCTTGATAAAAATCTACTTCCAATGAAGTTAAAATTTGGATATCTAAATGTCTGTCTCCTAAGCCCTTTTAACAATACAATTGATTGGGCATTGAATTTTTATTCTACATAAGTAGAAAAAACTAGTAAGACCAAGGTGATACTTAGAAAAAGATATTGGCAATAAACTAAGAATCATACTGATAGTTCAGGTCTAAAGAAAAAAAAATCAATATGGTAATGTCTACATAACAGCCCTTCCCTGAAACATGAGGAAAATGCATATTTGTATACAGATGAGTCTGTGCAAGAGAGTAAGAAAGAAAATTCAAAAAATGAATTACAGACTACATGGCTGGAGAAAATATTATTTGTAGAAAACTTTAAATTCCAAAAGGGGTAAAAATCTTGTTTCCCCCAAAGAACAAATTAACTATTATTCCTTGTTTTTAAACTCATAAAGAAAAGTTCCTATATGACTATAAAAATCCACATGGGTGTTGCCTAGGTGGCTTAGTAGGTTAAGCATCTGACTCTTATTTTCAGCTCAGGTCATGATCTCATGGGGTTTGTGGGATCGAGCCCCGTGTCCCACTTTGTACTGACAGCATAGAGACTGCCTAGAATTTTCTCTCTCTCCCTCTCTCTCTCTGCCCCTCCCTGCCTCGTGCTAGCTCTCTCTCTCAAACTAAATAAATAAACATTAAAACAATCCACATGGTAAGTGAAAATATTTCTCTCGATACATAAAATAATGTGTATACCTAATACTCAAAGACAAAACTGGAAATCTTCATCTTCATACAATTTTAGGGTATGTAATTTATGAAGGTCATTCCCTACAAGAAAAATAATAATAGCAGGAATACCTCAAGCTGTAATTTAAGCAAAAGTTTAGAGAAGTACACCCAGGAGCACACTGTAATTAAGATTGCCTCTGTCAAAATGCAACCACAAATTAATTAAATATTTGTATCCATTCATTAGCAAATATTCAGCGAATACTTTCGCCCACCAGGCACTGTGCTGGCATCAGACATACATTTGCAGAAAGAGAAATTGTGTCATCGTACTGGACTTAGAGAAAATAAACACACACATAAATAAAATTATTCCCAGTTATCAAAAATGGTTCACAGAATACAAAACATGGCCTCAGAAATGCAGTAGAGGAGACCACTTAGAAGAGTAGAGAGGGCTTCACTAAGGCAGTGCCATTTAAGCAGTAATCTGAGATGTGAGGAGTTGGTAAAGAGAAAATGAAGTTGGAGGAACAATTCCTCAAATCGGACAAAACTTGGAATATTTGGGGAATTAAGAGTTTGCCCCAGGAGCGTCTGGGTGGTTTAGTCAGTCGGGCATCTGACTTCAGCTCAGGTCATGATCTCAAGGTCCATGAAATTGAGCCCCAAGTTGGGCTCTGTGCTGACAGCTCCAGCCTGGAACCTGCTTCCGATTCTGTGTCTCCCTCTCTCTCAGCCCCTCTCTCGCTCATGCTCTGTCTCTGTCTGTCTCTTAAAAATAAACTTTTAAAAATAAAAAAAAGTTTTGTTCTGTAAATTAAAAAATACAGATAACTCAAATTATTCATGGCTTTGTAGTTTGAGATGTAGAGTTTGTATTTCAAGGGACATTGGGATCCATTGAATGATTTGAAAAAGAGGAGTGAAATGGCTAAATTTCCACCATAGTAGGATCTGCTGGAAGGAGAATGAATAAAGAGCAAGGGAGGTAGAAGCAGGGAGAATATTTTTGGAGATTAATTTTCCTTAGACATCAGCTACCAACCTTCCTCATGTTTTCTCATTTCAGTAGTGATGTCATCATCCTCAATTACTGAAGCCAAGATCCCAAGGGTTGTCATTTTTTCCCTCTTATGAATTAAGTTGATGGTTTCAGACAGAGACAAGTAGGCATGTTGCATATTATTTAGGAGATTAAATCAGTAGACTTGAAATGGATTTGGCAGAGGTCCACAGGAAAGTGACGAATCAAGAATGGATTCTAAATTTCTGGCTTATGCAAGTGAGTGAGTAATTACATCATCCAAAGTGGACTATTACTAATGCATGTTTTAAAATACAAAAGCCAGGGGCGCCTGGGTGGCTCAGTCAGTTAAGGTCCTGACTCTTGATTTCAGCTCAGGTCATGATCTCACGGTTCATGGGCTGGAGCCCCACATCAGAACCATGCTGCGGGTGCAGAAGCTGCTTGGGATTCTCTCTCACCCTCTCTCTGCCCCACCCCCACTCTCTCTTTCTCAAAATAAATAAATAAACTTTAAAATATAAAATAAAATACGAATCCACACAAAAGTGAGAACCGGAATGTAAAATATCATAATGATGACATTGGGTTAATGGATCACTGGTTCTTAGAAATATTTGTAAGTAAAGAGGGTCTCTGGAAATTCAGTATGTGTGCTGTTCACCTATTCCCTAGACCAGAAGATGTGCATCTCAAATATAATCTTTGGGATTCAGAATGTATTGGGAGAAACAACAAAGAGGAAAGAAATGAAAAGCAAGGGAAGACAAAAGAAAAAGAACAGAACAGAAAAAGGCAAGAAAATAAAAGAGAAAGAATGAGAAAGGATAAGAACAGAAAGACAAGAAAAAACACAAAAGTTGAAAGAAAAAAGAATAGAGACAGAAATAATACTATATATGATATATATGATAATTTAAAACGTTTTAAATCTGGAAAGTACTTATCTCTGACTTGTTTATTTTAATTCAAGGAGCCCCAGGCAATAACTCTGCTAGTATAAAGATGATTGTTAAGAATTAAAACACATTTTGAAACAACTACAATTTTGAAAAGGCCAACATTCTCAAGTTACTCAAAAGTGACAAATAATTTTTCCTTTTTTTTCATCCCCTGACATCTTATAACTACACTATTTAAAAGAAAAAAAAAAGTATTTTCTACCAATTGTATGTCAAGAAGAACCATGACCTTCTGGTATTATCCACACTAATATTGTATAATTTTACCTCATATTTTCCCAACTATTCACTGGTGTTCAAAATCCTGTGTGCTCTAAACAAAGTCACATTGGTTGACATTATAACCTTGCCATGTATATAATACATGTCTGATAATGTATTGACTGAATTTCCAAGTAAAATACATTTGTCAGAAGTTTTAGCTTTTATCTCCAACACTCAATCAACACATATTTCTATAATGTATTATAAACTGTATAAATATTATGAAGGAATATTATAAAAGGTATTTTAAAAGTTAAAAATAACACAGAAATGTCATAATGGAAACAAAACTTCACTTCCTTTTTTTTTCTTCTGAGTTTAAATTAGTTTTCAAAAGTTAAAGGTGATATCATACACAATAGTTTATAAGGATATATATTCTCAGTTACAGAGTTACGAGGGAAATCATTTACACTTGTAGGTTAGTTATAGTAGTTAATTCACATACTTCCACTTGTTTACTAAAAAGAGGCTGTCAGAAATTACAAATGACAATGAAACCTCTAAGAAAAGAGTGTCTTTGGGGAAAACAATTTTCAGAGGCCATAATTTTGTAATGGTTCAAATTTACATTTCATCAGATGAGCTTTTCCATTAGAAATTTGCTCGTAAGACACAATTTCCATTTGCATTTTCTCCAATGGGTTTTTTACAAAGTGTTTAAAATCCTTTAGCTATGTTGCAACCAGCATTATAGTGGATAATAATTTCAATATCTTAAATTAATACACCATAAAACCTGTGATAAAATTTGTGAAAGTATCATGAAGAAAATATTACCTTGCATTTATTTGTATTCCAATGGTACATATAAATGTCATTGGTATTTTATATATCTTGATTGTTAAGATATGCTGAATGTTTTGAAACTATAGACAAGTAGGACAATTTATATATTCTAGTTTTTAAAGATAACATTCTTTCCTTCTATCCTTTTTTCTCTATCACTTTATCTTGCTTTTATATTAGTACAAACTCTGAGCATAGGGGACATTAGTTATTAATTCTCATAAGCTTTTAGTAAGGTATATGCCTGAATGTTCACAAAATAGATAATATGATATTTTTCATAAGTAAAAATATGGAATGTTCATATGACTTCCCATGATTTTTATACATTATGAATTTGCCTAAACCATGCCTGTATTAGGTATAGTAGGTCCATGGATATATAACATTTGCTCAAATATTAAACTGTCTGAAATAAAAATACAGGTATTTTTGTATTTTAGAGCATATGATACCAAGATTAAACACTTCCATCATGTCAACTTTTGAGCAAACAGCTACAAGGAGATATTCCAATATGAATAAGAAGCTAAGATAAATGTAATTAGTAATAAATAGAGCATCTATCTAAAGTGTTACCATAAGCTGATCATAAGTATTATTGGATAGATAGATGATACAGATAGATGATATAGATATAGATAGATATAGATATAGATATAGATATAGATATAGATTTAGATATAGATTAGATATAGATATATTCAAGAGCATTCTAAGGGTCATTCTATAGTGTCCAAAAGAAGAATCAACTTGTATCATCAGATGAGTCTTAATAACTCTCACATGAGTTAATATTTCCTAAATATGAGGTAATATCTGTTTAAAATACCTTTCCCAGGGATATTTTTAATTTTTATTTGTATTTATTTTTTAATTTTGTTTACTTTTATTTATTTATTTTGAGAGAGATAGAGACAGCATGAGTCGGGGTGGGGGGTGGCAGACAGAGAGGGAGACAGAGAATCCCAAGCAGGCTCTGCACTGTTAGCACAGAGCCTGATGCGGGGCTTGAGCTCACAAAACCCCAAGATCATGACCTGAGCCGAAATCAAGAGTTGGACACTTAACTGACTGAGCCAGCCAGGTACCCCTGTCCCATGGATATTTTTAATTAAAAAATACTTTATTAGATATGACAGTGGGCCAAGAGTCAAGAAGTTAATATTGTGGTTTCTTCAGTGACCTTAGATAAGTCACTTGGCAAGAATATAATGGTTATTCAAATGGGTTGTTGCACTATCTACTTCACAGAACATTACAAAGCCACATAAAAGTATTGATACATGATAAACAATATTGACTGCATTGTTCAATAATTAAATAAATTAGAGATCTCTTCAAATATTTTTCCGAGAGGCTATCATTGAACAAAAAAGTAATGGCTAGCACTTGACATCATGTAATTTTAATGTAAATCTTTATAAGGGCTTTCTGGAAATTTGCATAGGAGAATGGAATCACCCGGCACACTTCCACTTAGAAGCAGGAAAAGTAGTTCAATTGTCAGGTGATAGCCTTTGGAGGCATAATGGAGACTGGTCCATCCCCAAATCAGTAGGTGATTATTGATGTTCTGTAGGGAGAACTCCCACTTTATAATTTCCCTGCTCAGACTCATTCCTAAACAGCATTTGGAACTATCGACGATTTTGCATTGAATTACCGACCAACTGCTGAAGCAGATCTCTTCTTAAGAAAACTCTTGTTGTACATAGTATTCACTATTTCCATTTTGTTATTTTAAGGAGAGCACAGAGTTTAGATAGGTTAGTAATACGTAATAATAATTTACCAAATAGACATGGAAACTCTGTGTCCCTAAATTTTCTGAACCTCTAAACTAAGTTATCAGATCTATAAAGGTGTTTTAAATCAGACTGGCAAGATGAAGGAAACAATAGAACTTGCCCTAATGCAAAGGAAATTATCATTATCTCTCTGTCAGTTACTCTGGATGATGAGAGAAGTCTATCTATAAACATTTAAAGAGAGATTTAAAAAGAAATCCCTCCAGGAACCACTCTAAAGGTTTTAAGAGAAAGACTGCTGAAGGAAAAAAAAAAAAAAAAAGATTGAAAACAATTGGCTTAGCTGTTCAGAGTAGACAGAATGAAACAGTAATCTGTCATTGTGTGGGTAGACAAGATGCTGGAAAATTGGATAAATTGGAAATCACTGGAAGGCAGCTATTTTGTCCAAAAGTGCATTAGATATCCAGGAAAAATGTTATTAGATGGTGAACAATTACTACTCAAAAGTTTCTAGCTGTTTGCAATATAGAGTTACGTATAGCCAAAAGATTCTATTATTATTATAATAATAAATCAATCTGAATCTAAAAAAAAGTCTTCTAAAATACATGTTTTTTCTTACCAGAGTGATAGTTTAAACAATATGTATTTGCCTATGCTTGTGAATACATATGCAGTAAAGTAACCAAAATTTTTCTCCTCATCTTTGTTAATTTAATCCATTAAAAATTCAGACTATTGGGCTTCACTCTAAACTCTATTAAATCTTCATTTTAATAAAATCCCAGATTACTTATATACTCATTATAACTTGAGAAGTATGTTTCTATATTGTCTCGAGTGTCCAATTGATGGCACAAATTTGTCACTGTTGACTCCTTAATTAAAATTCCTCAGTGACTTCTCTGAAGCTTAAAAAGAAGCTCCAAGTTGTGGAAGTAAACTGCATTTAGGTTTATCTTACTGTTTTCACTATCCATTTCCACCCAAAAGAAGAGAGCTTATTTTTGCCAACTCGAGTTGCTTTCATTTTACTTTTTAATATTTTTATATAAGTAAATTAAAATAACAAATGGACATATGAATTGATTTTATTCTAATATTTAAAAATAGTCATTTATTTCTTGAGGTCTAATTGACATATAACATTATTTTAGTTTCAGGTGTGCCACACAATGATTTGATATTTTTATACTCTGCAGAGTCATGTAAAGTGATGTTTTAAATCAGACTGAAAGACGAAGGAAACCATAAAGCCAAACTTTAAAACTATCTTCTAGGAGTAATCTTTAATCAGTCTGAAACAATTGATCCAATCATATACCCCAGTTTTAATCACATTTCTTTTCTCTCCTTTTATGCTGGTCGTATTTTCAAGGGGACTCAGGTTTTACCAACTGTAGAATTAAATGTGTGGTCTGTGCTTTATTTCTATCCAACTCAACACTGAGATCTGGTTCAATACTGTGCTTATCTACAAAATCTGGACACCCTTTCCTATACTCCATTACCAAACAGGTCACTAGAAAAGCATGGGCAACTTAGAAAGCTTTTTTTTTTTTTTTTCATGTTTATTTATTTTTGAGAGAGAGACAGAATGCAAACAGGGGAGGGCAGAGAGAGAGAGAGGGAGACACAGAATTGGAAGCAGGCTCCAGGGTCTGAGCCATCAGCACAGAGCCCAACGCGGGGCTTGAACTTATGAACCATGAGATCATGACCTGAGCCAAAGTCAGACACTTAACCGACTGAACCACCCAGGTGCCCCAGAAAGCCTTTTCAACGTTTATTTATTTTTGGGACAGAGAGAGACAGAGCATGAACGGGGGAGGGGCAGAGAGAGAGAGAGACACAGAATCCGAAACAGGCTCCAGGCTCTGAGCCATCAGCCCAGAGCCTGACGCGGGGCTCGAACTCACGCACCGCGAGATCGTGACCTGGCTGAAGTCGGACGCTTAACCGACTGCGCCACCCAGGCGCCCCCCAGAAAGCCTTTTAATGTGGAAAGGCTTACATTTCATTTCATGTCTGCCAGTTCCTTTTTTTTGTTTTACTATAAATTGCCTAATTTACATATTTGACATTCTAGCATTAATATGTCTATAAGAATCAATAACAGTGCATCACAGTGCCCTCTCAGGCTTTTATCAATACATTGATGCATTTTAATGCAATGTTGTTATGAATTCTTCTTTGCACATTGATATCAGGTCCACTTTCTTTTCACTTTCTTTTTTCACAATATGTCTCAATATATCTTCAAACATATATTTTTTAAGCAATGTGAATCATATAGTTTAAGAATGACTTCTCCCTTGTTAAATTTTGATTTACATCTCTTTTAGGAAAATTATATGGTTTGTATTTATTGTGAGAAATGACATAGAGCTTTTACCTTTTACATAAAGCTTTTATGAGTTTACAAACAACACTTTTAATACTTGGAATTATACTAGCTGCTGCTTTTATTTTTAAATGGAGCTTCATATATTTCATTTCTTTCAATATTTCAAATAAATAATTCTCATTTATAATGTAAACAAGTAAAAGCACTAAATGCACTAAGGTTAAGCATTAAGAAATAAATTATTTTCTTATTTATTTTTTAATCTGTGATAAGTCCCATAATACTGTAATACTTTAATCATATATCTTTGCAAAAATATTTTTAATTCTATTCAATACAGTAACCATAGTTTTACTTAAATTTATGTAGTCATAAATAGTACTTCCAATCATTTTTTTAATCTTATTTTTTAGTCCCTTATTTTGGTTAATGTTATTCACATGTTCCTTTTTTACCATTTATTTTTTTTCAAATGGAGATATAATACTTTTAAAAACTTTCCATTTTTACAAATACAGAGCATGAAATTTTGTATGAAAATATCTTTCGAATCCCAACAGAGAGTTCTTCCAGCCTCTAGATGTTAGATTAAAAAAAAAAAAAGTTTAAGGCTATCCAGACATATTATACTACAGAAATCAAAATATTAATCCTGCATCATTATTGTAGATATATTTTTGTTATCATTGTATTTTAAATGTTATAAGATATTTTTAGAAAAGGGTCTATTTTTATTAATGTAGTCAGAAATCTAGTTCACATTCTGATATACAAGTTCAGCTATGTTAAAAAAAAAACAGCTCATGAAATGTTCTTTTATATTTTCTCTGCTTGTATATTAATAGTATTTAAATCTCTTAGATTTTTGTTTTTGATGTGCATACTTGTGTTTTATTCCATCCCTCTCATATTGTGTATCTATTTCTCCTGTTCTCTTTCTAGTTCTTTTCATTTTTTTCTATATTGAAAAGTTTCTAAAGTTTGTATTCCATACTGTAGACTTCATTTGCTGCTCTATCAACTCAAAATTTGAATTTTAACATAGTTTTAAAATTATATTAACGTATTTTTCTTTTTAAAAAATTAATGTGCAAAATCTCTTAAAATACTCACTAATCAGTTCCAGCTTCTACCTCTGTGAAAAGCATTAGAAGTAATAAAATTTTATCTTTTGTTTTTAATTTTTTTGAACGTTTATTTAATTTTTGAGAGACAGAGACAGAGCATGAGCTGGGAAGGGGACAGAGAGATAGGGGGAGTCACAGATTCTGAAGCAGGCTCCAGGCTCTGAGCTGTCAGCACAGAGCCTGACGTGGGGCTCGAACCCATGAACCATGAGATCATGATCTGAGCTGAAGTCAGCCACCTAACTGACTGAGCCACCCAGGCGTCCCGTAATAAAATATTATCTTAAATGAAAAGTAAAATCACCATTTGAAAAAAAAATCAGTCTCATTCACCAAAATAACAATGTGAAAGGACAAATATATAATCATGTACATAGAAGCAAAAAAAAATGTCAAAATTCAGCATTAATTTTTAAGAATTCTCAGCAAGCTAGGAATAGTAAATAGCTTCCTCAACCTGTCAAAAGTCATCTGTAAACATTTCCATTAGCATCATACTAAATTATGATATGTTAAAAACTCTTCACCTGAGATTTTTTTTTAACCTGAGATTAAGAATAAGGCAAAGCTGTTCCCCTTCCCTATTTCTATTCAACATTGTCCTGAAGGAATTAACCATTGCTATAACAGTGGAGAGTAGTTCAGTGGCCATGCACTAATCAGAATTAGAACCAAAACTGACTATAAAGGAGGGCAGAATATGTAACCCCATAATATGCCATTTTAGCATAATGATTATTTTGAATTAAAGTTACTTACAAAACAGCCAGTGCAAGGACACTCTGACCATTCTTTGTCTTGGTAAAAGTAGGAAATAAACCTCCCATATGAAAGGCACCTTCCCTGTACCAGGAAGGTAGAAAACATCCTTACTACGAAAAATAGGAAATTTAAGGCCAAAGAGGCTATGTCAACAAAACTTGTTAATACCTCACTAATTTACCACCCCATACCCCAACTTCTTTGTTTTATCAGTTCTTCACAATGTTTTTTTTTTGTTTTGTTTTTCTGTCTAAAAGGTAAAAAATCTGCCTGCTTGGTTATTCCCTTGAGGCTCATATTTTTGGTGGGGCTCCTATAAGTACAAAATTAAATTTGTTTTTATCGTGTTAATCTATTTTATGTCAATTTAATTATTAGACCAGCCAAAGAACCTAGAAGAGAATAAAGGAAACATTTTCTGCTCCTACACCAATAACCAGACATAGCAAGAACAACAAAAAGAGAAGTCAGGATAAAAAGAGAGAGACAGGAAAGTAACAAAGGTGGATTCTATTACTTTTCTTCTACAGGTAAAATGAAAGGTATTCTTGTATTTGAGCGTCAATGGCGTTCACTGCTTAGGCAACATAGTAGAATTGATTAAGGTGGGTGATTCCATTTGGTCCTCTTGGTGGACCAAACTATACAACACAGTATGATTTAGAAAGTCACCATGTAAATGTAAAAATGTTTATATGTCAATACATATTAATTCATTAGTGAGTGAAACATTAGGATGGTGCTGTGGTTTGAATTGTGTCACCCCAAAATACACTGAAATTGCAACCCTCAGTTTCCAGGACTGTGCCCTTATTTGGAAATAGGATCTTCATAGATGTAACCTGGTTAAGACGAGACCTAATACAATATGGCTGGTGTCTTTATAAGAAAAGAAGAAATATAGACATGCAGAGGAGGAGGCCAATGTGAAAGCTCAGACATACGAAGGGACGCTTGTGTGAAGAGAGTAGAGATTAGAGGGATGCATTGACAAGGAGCATCACGGATTACTGGCAACATCAGAAGCTAAGAAGGAAGAAAAAAACAAAGATGGAAGGATCCTCCCTTGGAGCCTTTAGGGAGAGCATTGTCCTACAGATACCTTGACTTCATATTTCTGCTTCTTTACCCCTCTGAGTCAATTTCAGTCAACTTATCTAACACCGGGAAAGTAAACACCAAAAATACTGTTTTGCAATACCATGAAAGATATAGTTTATTTAAGGAGAAATGACACATTTATTATTTTGAGTCTTTTCCAAGAGCATATTTCTCTGCCTCTGTTCAAATCTAAATGTGTGTCATTCAGATTGCTTTCCAGCTTCCTTCACAGGTATATTACTGGTCAAGTCTATACTTGGGCATTTGAGTTACGTTTAGTTAATGATGTCGTAAGTGTGGTCTTCAAATATTTCTTTTAAATTTTCTACTTCATCATGAGTGTCCTACCAATGCCATTTAACAAAAATGATACTTGTATATAGTATTAAATAAACAAAATTCAAGTGAAATCAAAGCAAGAAGTTACGATTAAGCTATTCTGGTTTTTTCTTCTTTTATTTTAGCTTTTTGCTCATTTATATGGCCATTGCAATGATAATTATATCAACTACTGGAAATGACCCTGCAGGAGTATTACTACTTTTTTCCTGGCTGATTGATACATCTTTATTTAATAATATGTTGTCTGCAGTGTTTTATCTAATAATATGACTCATCTCTTTCCACATTCATATTGAACAATCAAAGCACTGGTCACAGTAATTATGTTATTGATGTGGGGAAGTCACAGACAATAAAGCTGGTCAAATGAAAATACAAGAGGAAAAGGAGACCCTGCTATCAGCCCCAAAGCTCCTTAAAAACAAGCTTCAATAAATCCAAATTATGAGACTATAATTATCACATACATATGGAGGAAATGTACCTCCTAGATGAAATAAGATCCACTGGAAAGCCGGAAGAACATTGTTTTTATGTCACTTTATATCTCATGAATTCCATCAGTTTATATTTAAATATGGCATTCAAGAGAAAGCAAAAAAAAGGGGTACGATTACACAGTACCTTCCTATAGACTAATGACCATGATGATTAATTGCAATAAAGTTTTTATAATACTTTCCAATCTCTTCAGTTGCTTGATTACCTTATAATGGATTATGACAGTCAGTTCAGGGTTTTACCAATTACACTATAGAATGGGCCTTTATTTGACATCTGCAGTATTTTTCTTTCTTACATTTTTTTTTTTTTTTATGGTCAAGACTTTAGGGAGGACAAGGCCTTAATACGGTATTATGTATGACTACTCTGAGACCAAGGTTGGGCAGCCTAAAGTTGGAATTTGTTTGACAAAAGGTAGCTATTTAAAATTGACCAACAGTTGAAAATTAAAGAAGATAGACAAAGAGATAGGGAAGAGTTTTGAATGGAAATCCAAATATTTTTTGAGCTTTAATGAATATTGAACAAGTAGAAGATGTCTATGTGTATGCTGTTATAATTCATAAACTACCTTTTACTGATCTGGAAATAAGAGAGCGGCATATTTGAAATGATGCAGAAATTCTCGATTGTACCTGGAATACACATGCACATACACACATGATCATATATAAAAAAGAAGTAACAGCTCTGTGGTGGTACTAATGATGATGAAGACAGTGCTAATGATATGCATGGAACCATCTCTCCTTATATATATAATATGTGACTATATATACATATATATGTATATATAGTCACATATGAGTGTGTGTGCACCATTGCTATTAGTTGTGGGAATGAGGCTGTAAAATAGTTCCTTTATTATTATTTGTGAAATATTTATTTGGTATAAATTCATGGAATATGTACTTATCGTACAATTTATCTTGGATATGGCACCTTGTTCCCTAGATTCTTTTAAATATGAGTTTTTTTCAGTCATATATTAGTCAGAATACAAAAGCAATTTTTTCATGCTAGAAAATATATATGCTTTCAGATATATTATCCCCTCATTTCAGATGAAGAAATCAAAATTTCTGGCAGACAAGTACTTTCCAGTCTGAAAAACAAATGCAACAGTGACTTCGACAGAAGGTCAATTGCTCACATATGGAATCAGCATAGGACCATATCGACATTTGTAAACAATGTTTATATACTGCTTTTAATTCCCTAGAGAGAAATATGAAATTCAAGCAATGATTCTACATTTATTTCCCGATTTGTAATTATGAATCTCTAGCAGCTTATTTTTATTTTTCTGCATCTTAACAGTTTTACCTGAAGCTGCAGAGAATCCCGTAAAGAATGTATAATCGTCGGCATTTTGCTTACTTCCACACCAACAGAAGGAAATGTACACGTCTACGCCCTGAAGAATTGACTCTGTTCTGTAAATGACATATGGTGGAGAATCCTTTTGGAAAATAAATACTCCTGTTTTCATGCTGAACAGATTTTTCATCGAAATTCATGGCAACATATCAAAAACTTGGCCATAAAAATACAGAGCAATCAATTGAAGTAATATAGGATTTAAGTAATAAAAGACTTAAACAATTTAACAGTTCTCCCATTCACTCAAAATTGAAATTTTAGAGAAGATGTTTTGGAATATGTTGACAGAGTAAGCACACTCCTCACATACACACAGCCCGCTGATTATCACAGCTACAATAATCTCATTAAAGAGAAGAAATTAAGTGTTTTTTTTTTTTTTTTTTTTAGATTTTCAGCTGAAGCTCATAGTAAATAAAAGTAATATCTTCGCTGGAGAGTGTTAATCAACAGTACATAGAAACTTTAGACTACCTGTATTTACATAGCTTAACTATTAGAAATAAAACCTGAGACTGTCTATGTCAACATGATTTAAAAATTTATTTCATATTATTTTTTCAGGAAGGTAGGATGATAAACCAATAAATAACTTCATTGTTTGCTTCAGGAAATTTCTGCAAACCAATTTGTGTGAGCAAACAATTCTCTTTTCAGACAATAGATTTCTCACCTGGGCAGATAGCTGTTTATTAAATAGCGGTTTACTTATGAAGACTCACTTCAAGGCCCTCATCTAAAAGTGTCCCTCAATCCTCAGTACTTATGTCATGGATTTTACCTATTCTAATCAGTTACTGGCCTTGAAAGGCCTGCGTATCCACTTGAACCCACACTCCTATGGCCTATAAGTATCACCTCATCATCTACTCTTCTAAAACACCACCCTGTCAAGGTAGTGTTTTCCTCTGTAGTTGTACTTCTATTTTATTTAGCTTTACTTACTCAACATGCTTTAGTTGGTCTTTTGGGGAGTCACTAAGCAACATCCCTGAGGGCTTTGCAGGAACTAGCCAAGACCCTCTTCCCATTATGATTCAAGTGTTTTAACCCAGAAACGGAGTTTCTCTTAAGCCTTTTGAATCATCCATTTGAAAGCCTCCTTGATCACAGTGAAAATAAGTTTTGTGTTAGACATAAAATGGAATTTCTTTTTGTTGGATCTTCAAATGTTGTATGTGTTTTGACCCCACAAATGAGGAATGCTTTTTAGGAATTCTTCGATCATTTGATCCTATTTTATTCTTGACAAAAACCTGCCTTAGTACGTAGAATATTGCTGACTTTCCTTTTGTAGTATGCCATCATATTTTGATGAGCCTATAAAAAGGAAATTCATAGGAAAAAGAATAAGCATAAGTCCAATAATTTTGTCTCTCAGTTTGATCCTGAGAACTGTTGGATGGATGAGTGCAGATCTCCTGAGATCAGCATCTGCCTAGAACACATTTGCTTGGGTCACCTATGAGAACTCTGTAGGAGCTTTCCTTAATCTTGTCATGTATTCCCTGTGAGGGACAATTCCTGGAAGAGATCTCCACTCAAAATGTTCTACCTGCTTGGAATTTCAGATGCACTGGGCCTCAGTTAAAAATAGCCAATACTAGGTTAGAGTCCTGAGACAAATTGCAATAACAACTTCTTCCACCTTCCATCATCAGACACTCACGGGTTCAACTTAGTTTAGATCTACACTCCTATAGGCTGATTCCTTCATCTTATTAACACTTTAAGTTCATCTGACACTATGGAAGAAAATAGGAATTCTATAGAACACAGAGAATAGGAATTTAACTTACTCTTTTTTTTTAATTTTTTAATGTTTATTTATTTTTGAGACAGGAGAGACAGAGCATGAACAGGGGAGGGTCAGAGAGAGAGGGAGACACAGAATCTGAAGCAGGCTCCAGGCTCTGAGCTGTCGGCACAGAATCCGACACGGGGCTCAAACTCACAGACCGTGAGATCATGACCTGAGCCAAAGTCGGAAGTTCAACTGACTGAGCCACCCAGGCGCCCCGGAATTTAACTTATTCTTATACAGCAGGCAGTGTTTACCACTGAGCGCTTTTTGGTTGCAAATAACAAATGTACTGTAGTTACATAGGCCAAATATGGAATTTTGCTGTAAAGGAAGTTAGACATTGAAAGGAAGTAGAAATCATTAAGGTCTTAGGCATTAACTATAAATTGCAAAAAAAAAACAAAAACAAAAACAAACAAAAAACTAAAGTTATAAGCAGTCTAACCCTTAGAAAAGATGGCCCTGATTTTTAAAATTAAAAGTCCCCTAAAATGACTCATTAGTAAATGTTCATCTTGATTAAAATGCTGTGAAAAAATACACCTTGAATTATTTGGTCACAAATTGCATCTAATAATAGAAATTAATCCAGATGCCACCATACTCTCTTGTCATCTCCCTTTACACTATCATGAATGTGATTTCATAGTCCTTCAATGTCATGGAACACAGCCTGCAAGTTAGCTGTTGAAGTTGCAAAATGAACAAATAATGATTCGAAAAAAAATCATCATGCAGTAAAGAATGATAGTTTTATTTTACATTTTCTTGACAGCTGAACTAATATGAAAAACAGTCGTCCTGTTCCTTTCCAGGTTTGCATATGTTTGATTATGTCAGCTGAGCTGTTGTTCAAGTGACTTTTTCTCTGAAGTGTCAGGAACATTCGTCCCCCATTTGGTTTTCCTGTGTACATTTCGGAGCAGTAAGGACTCTTAACTATAAGGGAAACGGATGTTTCTGTGGCTTGATTTTCTGTGTAATTACTGTTTGTGATTGGTCTTTTCCCAAAATGACATGCAATTTTCCAGCACAGATTATTTTTCAAAAGAACTACATTTCCAGGTTTTGCAGAGAGAGAGATGCCTGTTTATTGAAATATGAATCTGAATTTCTGGAAAGGAAACATCAAATTTTCATATTAATCTATAAAGGAACTATAAATTGTTAATTTTCAGATGAGGCATCTCTCAAAATGACTAGTTTTGATGATAGTAGAAATAATATTTTATTCCTTCCATTACCATGAGCAGAATATCACCATATTAAGTGTGTGCGTGTGTGTGTGTGTGTGTGTGTGTGTCTGTAGATGTGAATGTAAAAATGGGATAAGATATCACATCCTAGTAAAAAGCTCAGATAACCAAAAAAAAAAACCACTAATAACTAAACCAGAATCTCTATTTATTACTGAGATGCCTTTCCCAATTGTGTATTTAAGACATCAAATTATATTGCTAGCTATCTCACCAAACAGACACAAACACAAACACAAATACACAGTGCACAAATGAACATAGCTTTTTTTGTTATGGGAAATGCTCACCTAAACTTGTCTGTTGCCATGACACTGACTATGTCAGGGGCTCTCTCCTCAGCATATTATGTATAAAGGTATGTATATTCATTGAGGGTATGTTTTTGATCAATCTTCTGTATTCATATCACTTAGAGTTTAGTATGTGCTCAAAAAATGCCTGTTGATTGAATAATAGGTATATTTTACAGTAATGAACACTGTCTACCATATATGGCACAATCACAAGTTCACGAAATAGTACCTTAGCTAACATTTTGTATTTTAACCAATATAACTCCCAAAAATAGCACAGGACAACTCGTGTTTGAAGTAAAACTAAACTTATTAAAACTCTCTCTGGCAAGGAAGTATGACACTTTGACAGACTCTTAGTCATGTCTCAATAGTGAGGACTCAGAGAAGGATTTTTCCTAGTTACGGAGTATGGGCTCAAGTGAGTTAAATGAGTCTTCCAAGGGGAGTAACATAAAAATTGGTCAGAATGCAATAATTCATGGTTGATGGCCACAGCAAGGTGAAGGTCTTGAAGCAAGTTTTGATAAGAAACCATTGTTGCATAGGTAAGATATTTGCCTAGGTGAATGAGCATGTTGTCTCAGATCAATTGCTCTTGGGTGATTTCCTGAGGCAAACAATATATTTATTTAGCATTTGATACTCTTTTTTTTTTCTGGGGCAAAGGCTTACACTGTGGAGATAAAACAAACAAACAAACAAACCCACGTTATATTGACTTAGGTTGTTTTATTGCTTTTATCCCAGCTCATTGTCCCTCGGCCTGAAATGGAGGAGAGACCATTATTATTTGGGAACATGATCAATCCAGACGTACAATGTTGTTTGAAGAGATGTAATTACAGATAAGGTGTTTTTTGGGAGTTATTTTGACCACTGTATAATGTCTTTTTTTTCTATCCTTTTGTGTGGTTGATCATCTGTAATATCACTTGATGGGACAGCATCTGAACAACATTTGAAATCACATATTTGAACAATATTAGAGACAAATACTAAAGGAAGAATTATAATCGATATGTGTAGTCCACTTCTAAGGAAGACAAGAGAACACATATTAAGTCAAAAGAACAAATTCTACTACAATTTGACGAATGCGGAGAGCTGGAAATGGGCACTGTAGTAGACATCTAATAATTTCGTGAGTAGGTGATAAAGACAGGTTGTTCTGGCAAAGGATCTTACGAGAGGCTACTCTTTATTTGTTGGTTGAAACTGTAGTCATCTGAAGGTTTGGCTATGGCTGGGACATTCACTTCCAAGATGGCTCATTTGCATGGCTTGTAAACTGGTGTTGGCTGGTGATGGACAGCCTCATTTTATCTCTATATTCATCTTTTCTAAGGCTATTTCAAAGTCATCCTAACATGATGGCTAGCTGCATCTAGAGTGCATAATCCAAGAAGCCAAAATGGAAGCCACCATGCTTTTTAAGGCCTACCTCAGAAATTGCACACTGTCACACACTGTCACCTCTGCCATACCCAGTTAGTCACTTAGAGCACTTCTAGATCAATGTGGGAAGAGACTATACAAGAGCATTAATACTAAGAGGTAAAGATAATTGAAGACGTACTTGGTGGTTGGCTACCACAAGAATATGTGCCAACAGTATCTAATTACATGATTTATAATGCTTTATGCCATCAGCTGTCCATTGTCATTAACTTCTCAGTTGAGGAGTTCCTTGGGCTCACTGACATTTTATGGTTCATCTGTAATCTGTGAACCATAGTATGTAGATTTTTTTTTAATTTTCATGCCTTGTGTAAAGTGTGATATGAAGAGACTGGATGAGAGAGGAAAATTTTATAGAATTCCTGTTAAGTAGTTAAGATTTCAAGCATTTCAAATTTGATTAAAAGCTCAACTTTTTCTCCTTTTTCAAAACCAAGTTACTTAATAAAATTGTCTTTGTTGTTTTGTTTGTTTTGCTTTGTTTTTATGAAGGAATAGAAATAATGTGCCCAAATGGAACCTGAGTGATATTAATTGACCATCATGAACACATGTATTCACTTGCCAAATTTATTAGTTTCTAATGGTTGATGCAAAAATTACCACACACTTAGTAGCTTAACAACATAAATTCATTATCCAATAGTTCTTCATATTAGAAGTTTAACACAAGTCTTACTGGGCTAAAATCAAGATATCAGCAAGACTGCATTCCTCCTTTAATACTACGGGAAGATCCATGTTCTTGTCTTTCTCAATACCTAGAGCCCAACTACATTCTTCAGCTCATGGACCCTGTGTTGGTTAGCTTGGGTTGATACAACAAAATGCAAAAAGTAGGATGGCTTAAAGAACAGATGTTCATTTCTGACAGTTCTAGAGACTAGAAAGTCAAAGATCAAGCATATTCATTTCCTAGAGAGAGCCCACTTCCTAGATTTCCAACCTCTTACAGACACCTTCTCACTATGTGTGGCCAGGGCTTTTCATCAGTGTTTGCTCATTGAAGATAAGAAATTTCTCTTGTGCGTTTTCCTCTACTTCAAAGGGCACCAATCCCAACATGGGGGCACCATCTTCATGATGTCATCTAAATCTTATTACTTCCCAAAGACTCCATAGCAAAATACCAACACTTTATATACAAGTTAGGGCTCAACAGTAGAGAGCGTATTAAGTCCTTTACACATTACAATTTTTTCTGTCTCCCTTTTCTACTTGAAAAAAGCCTTATGAATGCATTTGGCCACCCAAAACTATAGGATAATTCTGTTTAAAAGTCCTTACCTTTAATCACATCTGCAAAGTCTCTCCTGCCATGTAAGGCAACATTTTCATCACTTCGAGGGATTAGAATCTAGACATTTTGACATTATTTTGCCTATCACACTAATATGGTTCATTTCTTTCAAGTTTGTTGTAATAGTCACTAGATTCTGGTACTACAAATCCATAGATGTCATTAGGGTTGATAAATTTTATTGTTTGCTTTCAGTGTCATTCTAGTGTTAATCAGATGGTGGATATAAAATGGAAAACTCATCACACAGAGGGCAGGGTAGATCTGATTTGTTTGAAGTCTCTAAATATGAGAAAGTATTAAATACATACGATTTTAATCTATTGCTTTGCCAAGACTTCTCTTTCTGAAAGTGTAGTTATAGAAGCTGCCTTCTATAAATGATCTGTGAGTGTTGTGTCCCTTATAAGCATAGGCTTCCCTTCCTGGATGAGCTTAGTCGGGATTTTAGATTTTTAGTTATCTAATGCTCTGCTATCTAGATAAAATATCAATAAGCAGTTGAGTTCAAATATTGATAAACCCAAATGTTTCATGACAAGGGACCAGTGTTAAAAGGAGCTGGCTGGCACCTCAAGGAGAATGTGTGCAAACTCAACCATGGTTCACATGTATGTTCTAGCCAAATCATAAACAAGTTGCAACCAGTTATTGAACTCCTGTAGGGAGTGACTAAAGATGACAAAAGAAGTATTAGGAATCATATTTTTATGGATAACATAATTAAATGTAACATTAAAGAAGAAGCAGGGGTGAAAAAAAGATTGTTGTGCAAAAAAAGAATCAAAACATACAGATTGAGTATGACAAACTGTGGTTCTTTTTCTATGAAGAATGATTGGTAGATGTTTATTTATCACATAATGATTTCCCTGGTCTGGATGTCGTTAGTGGAAGCCAACTCCTGTCCAAGACCTTTTGCTTTTGGAAGAATCCTTTGAATCCTAAGCATCTTCAGTTTGAGATTCTGGGTGGAGTAGCCTTCCCACGATTCAAAGATGACCTGTGCTCCTCATCTGACATATAGAAATCAAGGGATCAGTCTTTTGAAGATTTACACTTTGCTGGTTGGCAGAACTGCTTGTCAGTGACTTTTATACTTATGTCATTCTATGGTGTCTCTTCAACAAACCTGATATCTAGGTTTGAGAAACAATTCTGCAGGCATGGCTCAAGAGAATACTAAGGTTTCAGTACATGTTGGTGATAAGAATGGATTTCATTAGCCCCTGACAACATTTATGGAAACAAATGTAGATTTTAGAATCAGAAGTAATATCTGTAGACACATAGTTTGGCCTGTTATTAACTCACAAACTACAGTTGAACCATGGAAGGAGGAAGTACCTTAGACTCTGCAGGTTTTAAGGTCTCTGTGAACATTGACTCATTTAGTTTCAGACTCCATCTGTTCTTTCTACCTTCCGTGAAGGTTGATGTGGATGTGGACAGTGAAGTCTGATTAAGTGACAGACTTTACCAAGTTCTTTAATAAAAATTTCAGTAAAATGATTTCTTCTTTACTGGGGGGATAGGTCTGTGTTCACCAGGCTGGACAGAATGGTTTTCTTCATAGCCAGAAGAAACAAATGATCAAGACATAATCAAAATCTACTTCCAGCTCAAGCTGTAGGGAATACATTTGAATTTTTGCAAAGGACGCTTTATGGTTTTGCCAAGATTTGGAACCATGATGATTGAGACAAGCAAATAAAGATACACTCAACAATTTTGGCAAAATGTCTCCCAAACCATTGATTAATGGCAACGGTTAATTTGTCCTCACTGTGCCAATAAAACCGAACAATTCTGACTAAAGTTTTATGTTAACTCACATCAGTAGATAGAAAAGAGGGAAATCGTCTCTTGAGTTATGATATACAATTTGTGGGAATATAGCTAATAATGTCCTTGAGAGTAAGAACCTGTTAAGAACAGGGAGGATATTGACAAAGTCCGTGTCTATTGATGCCATGCACTTTGCTTATCTCTGCTAGAGAAGGAATTAAAGCCTAGAGGGGGAAAAAAAGCATATTGTAGATAGTTATTGCACCAGTTATTGTTCTTGAACATGAGCATGCTTCTTTTAAATGGAAACTATATATTGACTGAAAAGCCTTTATGTTAATGTATCTTTTTATACATAATTAAACTTGAAATATGAGCTGTTCTTTGATTCATAAGTTGAATAAATGAAAGATAGCTCACAATAGATTTGAGTTAATTGCCACTCAGAACATACTAAGAAATACAGAGTTATTTCTATTATCCTCTGGGTATAGGATAAAGGAACAAAACTCTTTTTTTTTTTTTTTTTAACCTGGTGTTCCTTCTGGGAACCTCAGGTATTTTATGCATAGAAGACATATTAACAGTTTCAATATTCTGAATTCTGAGACTAATCGTAGGAAAAGCAACATCAAGAGTGTTCAAGGAGACAAGGCAGAAGCATAAATCCTTATCTTTGAAAAATAAGGACACAAAAATATTAATGACAGATGATATTTTAAAACCGTAATAATTAACAATGATCATGAATTTTTGTTAAAATGATTAAATAGGAAATAAAAGGAAGTATTTTTTTGCTTTAAAATACAATTTTAGTATTTTCATCAGCACATTAAATAAAGCAACACGCGTATTACCTTTAATTTGGCACCTTAATATAATGTGACAATTTCTTTAAGAAATGATATTTTCTTACCTCCCATGCATATTCACACCTCTCTGTAGTTACACCATGTGTTATCTCAATCATTCTTTTAACACTTTAGCAAAATTCAAAAATTTTTTTCAAGAGAAAACCAAATGCTTAGGTACTTGATGGGTATAATAATAATGACTGAAGGGAGCCATAAACATGACAATGGGAGTTTCAGTGTAATCCTGCAATCAAATCGCAAGTTAAGCATTATATTTACAGATAAAAAGACTTAGAGACAGAAAGATTAAGTAATTTACAGAATATGATATAGTCAGTAAACAAAAGAGCCAGAAATTATATCAGTTTTGCTTGACTCAAAGTATTTGCTTCCCACTGTAATCACACTGCTTTTGATTTAGAATGAACTAATTGTATACATGTGTGGACAGAGGGAAAAAGGAGAGATGACGAATGACTCCCAGATTTCACAACTGGAAAAATAGTGACATTGTGGTATGCTCATCATGCTACCGAGAAGTGGAGGGAAGGAAAGGAACAAGTTGGTTACAGTACAGATAGGGACAAAGTATCTGTTTTGGACCTGGTGACTTTGATATGCCTACAAGACCCTGTTGTCAATCAGGCAGTTATAGCACATTACAACTCACAGGACAGGTCCAGGCCACAGAAATAATTTTGGGATTTGTCAGCATCAACATGATGTATAATGTCATGTGAATAAACAATAAAAAATGGGAACACATCTATGGTCGAAGGAAAATCCAAGACCCAGTTTTGGGATACTCATGGAATTCAAAGTTTAGAGGGTAAAAAAAGAATTGACTTGAGGTGGGACTGATCCAGAGAATATGGTCCCACAGATGTGCAGAAGGGTTTTTTCAAGTTTGCAGTCAGTTGTTAAATGCTGCCCAGGGAACACTGTGATGAATACTGAACAATGGATTAGGTAGAACATATAGTCCAGAATATGTAAAGAGAAGTTAATCTATCAACAATACATGCTATAAACCACGGTGAAATAATTGGTTGTTTAAAAAGTTGTCTTGAAGAATTGTTTTGGGAGAAAAAATATAAAACTCATCTCATATCATATAATAAATTAATTCCAGATGAATCAAAGATTTATATATAGAATTTTTAAATTATTAAAACAATGTAAGTACCCATATTCTCTAAGGCACTTTCTCGATTGCTTTACATGCAGTCACTCATTTAATACTTCTAATAAACTTCTTGACTCTGATACAAATATTCTAATTTTCCTGGATTATTGCAGTAACTTCCTACTCATTCTTCTACAAACTGAAGCACTAAAGGATTATGAAATTTGCCAATATCACAAAACAAGTTACAGATAGAATTGGGATTTGAAACAGCTAATCTGGCTCCAAAAATGTTTACTTTAACCATTGCAGTGTTCAACATGCCGAACCACAGAGGGCAAAATGCACAGTATTAATAACAAGGGGACTCGATCTTATTACTGTCCAAAATTAGTGTAATGTATGAGATATCCATCCATAAATATATTGTAAATTAAAAAATAAAAATAGAATTAATATCTAGCCATTTTTTCAGGAAAAAGATGTACTCATATTATTCTGTAAAAGTGAAATTTAGAGCTCAAGGGGAAGATGGCGGCGTAGGAGGACGCTGGGCTCACCGCGCGTCCTGCTGATCACTTAGATTCCACCTACACCTGCCTAAATAACCCAGAAAACCGCCAGAGGATTAGCAGAACGGAGTCACCGGACCCAAGTGCAGACGAGAGGCCCACGGAAAGGGTAGGAAGGGCGGCGAGGCGGTGCGCGCTCCACGGACTGGCGGGAGGGAGCCGGGGCGGAGGGGCGGCTCGCCGGCCAAGCAGAGCCCTCGAGTCCGGCCTGCAAAAGCGGAGGGGCCTGACGGACTGTGTTCCGACAGCAAGCGCGACTTAGCGTCTGGGAGGTCATAAGTTAACAGCTCTGCTCTGAAAGCGGGAAGGCCGGAGGACAAAGGGAGGGTGAGCTGCGGAGCCCCCGGACGACAGAGCTCAGTTTGGCGGGGAACAAAGGCGCTCGCCAGCGCCATCTCCCCCGCCCATCCCCCAGCCAAAATCCCAAAGGGAACCGGTTCCTGCCAGGGAACTTGCTCGCTCTGCGCAAACACCCAACTCTGTGCTTCTGCGGAGCCAAACCTCTGGGAGCGGATCTGACTCCCTCCCGCTGCCACAGGGCCCCTCCTGAAGTGGATCACCTAAGGAGAAGCGAGCTAAGCCTGCCCCCCCTGCCGCCGTGCACCTTGCCTACCCACCCCAGCTAATACGCCAGATCCCCAGCATCACAAGCCTGGCAGTGTGCAAGTAGCCCAGACGGGCCACGCCACCCCACAGTGAAGCCCGCCCCTAGGAGAGGGGAAGAGAAGGCACACACCAGTCTGACCGTGGCCCCAGCGGTGGGCTGGGGGCAGACATCAGGACTGACTGCGGCCCCGCCCACCAACTCCAGTTATACACCACAGCACAGGGGAAGTGCCCTGCAGGTCCTCACCACACCAGGGACTATCCAAAATGACCAAGCGGAAGAATTCCCCTCAGAAGAATCTCCAGGAAATAACAACAGCTAATGAGCTGATCAAAAAGGATTTAAATAATATAACAGAAAGTGAATTTAGAATAATAGTCATAAAATTAATCGCTGGGCTTGAAAACAGTATACAGGACAGCAGAGAATCTCTTGCTACAGAGATCAAGGGACTAAGGAACAGTCACGAGGAGCTGAAAAACGCTTTAAATGAAATGCAAAACAAAATGCAAACCACCACGGCTCGGATGGGAGAGGCAGAGGAGAGAATAGGTGAACTAGAAGATAAAGTTATGGAAAAAGAGGAAGCTGAGAAAAAGAGAGATAAAAAAATCCAGGAGTATGAGGGGAAAATTAGAGAACTAAGTGATACACTAAAAAGAAATAATATATGCATAATTGGTATCCCAGAGGAGGAAGAGAGAGGGAAAGGTGCTGAAGGGGTACTTGAAGAAATCATAGCTGAGAACTTCCCTGAACTGGGGAAGGAAGAAGGCATTGAAATCCAAGAGGCACAGAGAACTCCCTTCAGACGTAACTTGAATCGATCTTCTGCACGACATATCATAGTGAAATTGGCAAAATACAAGGATAAAGAGAAAATTCTGAAAGCAGCAAGGGGTAAACGTGCCCTCACACATAAAGGGAGACCTATAAGACTCGTGACTGATCTCTCTTTTGAAACTTGGCAGGCCAGAAAGAATTGGCACGAGATTTTCAGTGTGCTAGACAGAAAAAATATGCAGCCGAGAATCCTTTATCCAGCAAGTCTGTCATTTAGAATAGAAGGAGAGATAAAGGTCTTCCCAAACAAAAACTGAAGGAATTTGTCACCACTAAACCAGCCCTACAAGAGATCCTAAGGGGGACCCTGTGAGACAAAGTACCAGAGACATCAATACAAGCATAAAACATACAGACATCACAATGACTCTAAACCCGTATCTTTCTATAACACTGAATGTAAATGGATTAAATGGGCCAACCAAAAGACATAGGGTATCAGAATGGATAAAAAAACAAGACCCATCTATTTGCTGTCTACAAGAGACTCATTTTAGACCTGAGGCCACCTTTAGATTGAGAGTGAGGGGATGGAGAACTATTTATCATGCTACTGGAAGCCAAAAGAAAGCTGGAGTAGCCATACTTATATCAGACAAACTAGACTTTAAATTAAAGGCTGTAACAAGAGATGAAGAAGGACATTATATAATAATTACAGGGTCTATCCATCAGGAAGAGCTAACAATTATAAATGTCTATGCGCCGAATACCGGAGCCCCCAAATATATAAAACAATTACTCATAAACAGAAGCAACCTTATTGATAAGAATGTGGTAATTGCAGGGGACTTTAACACCCCACTTACAGAAATGGATAGATCATCTAGACACACGGTCAATAAAGAAACAAGGGCCCTGAATGACACATTGGATCAGATGGACTTGACGGATTTATTTAGAACTCTGCATCCCAAAGCAACAGAATATACTTTCTTCTGGAGTGCACATGGAACATTCTCCAAGATAGATCATATACTGGGTCACAAAACAGCCCTTCATAAGTTTACAAGAATTGAAATCATACCATGCATACTTTCAGACCACAATGCTATGAAGCTTGAAATCAACCACAGGAAAAAGTCTGGAAAACCTCCAAAAGCATGGAGGTTAAAGAACACCCTACTAACGAATGAGTGGGTCAACCAGGCAATTAGAGAAGATATCAAAAAATATATGGAAACAAACGAAAATGAAAATACAACAATCCAAACACTTTGGGACGCAGCGAAGGCAGTCCTGAGAGGAAAATACATTGCAATCCAGGCCTATCTCAAGAAACAAGAAAAATCCCAAATACAAAATCTAACAGCACACCTAAAGGAAATAGAAGCAGAACAGCAAAGGCAGCCTAAACCCAGCAGAAGAAGAGAAATAATAAAGATCAGAGCAGAAATAAACAATATAGAATCTAAAAAAACTGTAGAGCAGATCAACGAAACCAAGAGTTGGTTTTTTGAAAAAATAAACAAAATTGACAAACCTCTAGCCAGGCTTCTCAAAAAGAAAAGGGAGATGACCCAAATAGATAAAATCATGAATGAAAATGGAATTATTACAACCAATCCATCAGAGATACAAGCAATTATCAGGGAATACTATGAAAAATTATATGCCAACAAATTGGACAACCTGGAAGAAATGGACAAATTCCTGAACACCCACACACTTCCAAAACTCAATCAGGAGGAAATTGAAAGCTTGAACAGACCCATAACCAGCGAAGAAATTGAATCGGTTATCAAAAATCTCCCAACAAATAAGAGTCCAGGACCAGATGGCTTCCCAGGGAAGTTCTACCAGACGTTTAAAGCAGAGATAATACCTATCCTTCTCAAGCTATTCCAAGAAATAGAAAAGGAAGGAAAACTTCCAGACTCATTCTATGAAGCCAGTATTACTTTGATTCCTAAACCAGACAGAGACCCAGTAAAAAGAGAGAACTACAGGCCAATATCCCTGATGAATATGGATGCAAAAATTCTCAATAAGATACTAGCAAATCGAATTCAACAGCATATAAAAAGAATTATTCACCATGATCAAGTGGGATTCATTCCTGGGATGCAGGGCTGGTTCAACATTCGCAAATCAATCAACGTGATACATCACATTAACAAAAAAAAAGAGAAGAACCATATGATCCTGTCAATCGATACAGAAAGGCCTTTGACAAAATCCAGCACCGTTTCTTAATAAAAACCCTTGAGAAAGTCAGGATAGAAGGAACATACTTAAAGATCATAAAAGCCATTTATGAAAAGCCCACAGCTAACATCATCCTCAACGGGGAAAAACTGAGAGCTTTTTCCCTGAGATCAGGAACACGACAGGGATGCCCACTCTCACCGCTGTTGTTTAACATAGTGCTGGAAGTTCTAGCATCAGCAATCAGACAACAAAAGGAAATCAAAGGCATCAAAATTGGCAAAGATGAAGTCAAGCTTTCGCTTTTTGCAGATGACATGATATTATACATGGAAAATCCGATAGACTCCACCAAAAGTCTGCTAGAACTGATACATGAATTCAGCAAAGTTGCAGGATACAAAATCAATGTACAGAAATCAGTTGCATTCTTATACACTAACAATGAAGCAACAGAAAGACAAATAAAGAAAATGATCCCATTCACAATTGCACCAAGAAGCATAAAATACCTAGGAATAAATCTAACCAAAGATGTCAAAGATCTGTATGCTGAAAACTATAGAAAACTTATGAAGGTAATTGAAGAAGATTTAAAGAAATGGAAAGACATTCCCTGCTCATGGATTGGAAGAATAAATATTGTCAAAATGTCAATAGTACCCAAAGCTATCTACACATTCAATGCAATCCCAATCAAAATTGCACCAGCATTCTTCTCGAAACTAGAACAAGCAATCCTAAAATTCATATGGAACCACAAAAGGCCCCGAATAGCCAAAGTAATTTTGAAGAAGAAGACCAAAGCAGGAGGCATCACAAGCCCAGACTTTAGCCTCTACTACAAAGCTGTCATCATCAAGACAGCATGGTATTGGCACAAAAACAGACACATAGACCAAGGGAATAGAATAGAAACCCCAGAACTAGACCCACAAACGTATGGCCAACTCATCTTTGACAAAGCAGGAAAGAACATCCAATGGAAAAAAGACAGCCTCTTTAACAAATGGTGCTGGGAGAACTGGACAGCAACATGCAGAAGGTTGAAACTAGACCACTTTCTCACACCATTTACAAAAATAAACTCAAAATGGATAAAGGACCTAAATGTGAGACAGGAAACCGTCAAAACCTTAGAGGAGAAAGCAGGAAAAGACCTCTCTGACCTCAGCCGTAGCAATCTCTTACTCGATACATCCCCAAAGGCAAGGGAATTAAAAGCAAAAGTGAATTACTGGGACCTTATGAAGATAAAAAGCTTCTGCACAGCAAAGGAAACAACCAACAAAACTAAAAGGCAACCAACGGAATGGGAAAAGATATTTGCAAATGACATATCGGACAAAGGGCTAGTATCTAAAATCTATAAAGAGCTCACCAAACTCCACACCCGAAAAACAATTAACCCAGTAAAGAAATGGGCAGAAAACATGAATAGACACTTCTCTAAATAAGACATCCATCAGGCACATGAAAAGATGTTCAGCATCACTCCTTATCAGGGAAATACAAATCAAAACCACACTCAGGTATCACCACACGCCAGTCAGAGTGGCCAAAATGAACAAATCAGGAGACTATAGATGCTAGAGAGGATGTGGAGAAACGGGAACCCTCTTGCACTGTTGGTGGGAATGCAAATTGGTGCAGCCGCTCTGGAAAGCAGTGTGGAGGTTCCTCAGAAAATTAAAAATAGACCTACCCTATGACCCAGCAATAGCACTGCTAGGAATTTATCCAAGGGTTACAGGAGTACTGATGCATAGGGGCACTTGTACCCCAATGTTCATAGCAGCACTCTCAACAATAGCCAAATTATGGAAAGAGCCTAAATGTCCATCAACTGATGAATGGATAAAGAAATTGTGGTTTATATACACAATGGAATACTACGTGGCAATGAGAAAAAATGAAATATGGCGTTTTGTAGCAAGGTGGATGGAACTGGAGAGTGTAATGCTAAGTGAAATAAGCCATACAGAGAAAGACAGATACCATATGGTTTCACTCTTATGTGGATCCTGAGAAACTTAACAGGAACCCATGGGGGAGGGGAAGGAAAAAAAAAAAAAAGAGGTTAGAGTGGGAGAGAGCCAAAGCATAAGAGAGTGTTAAAAACTGAGAACAAACTGAGGGTTGATGGGGGGTGGGAGGGAGGGGAGGTTGGGTGATGGGTATTGAGTAGGGCACCTTTTGGGATGAGCACTGGGTGTTGTATGGAAACCAATTTGTCAATAAATTTCATATATATATATATATTAAAAATAGTGAAATTTAGAAATACACCATTTTTGGAAATCTCTTCTGAATTAAATAGCAAGAAAAATTTAAATTTGTGGGTTTTGTCCAGATATTCTTCTTCCAGTTAAACAAAGTTATATGAAAATGTGTTCATTGCATTTACTTTTAAGGGAAAAAATAGTGAGTTTACATGCAAAATGAATCCTTCATGTTACATAATTGATCACGTACTCGCATGCATAGAACGAATAGTGCAAATATATGTATAAAGTGTTAATAAATGTGATCAATGTAGGTTATTTAATTACATATGCTGTCTATTTCTTTTCTAATTTTCTTTGATCAATATGTATGCTTTGGTCATTGAACAATTAAATTTATTTTAAAAGAAATTCTTGTCACTGTCTGAAACACTTGTGAACAATATAAAAACTCAACAAAATGCAATCGTTCACAACAGTACTTTAGCTGACTATTTAACGATAGTTGAAAATGCTGGTGATGAATTTGTCTAAGTACATTTAAAGTGTAATCCCTAAAGCATCATGTAAGTTAACTGTATTATAATTGTCTGAAGTTAAATTTTATTTATCTCTGGGTGTTCTTGCCCCTTAACATCCAAATTCTCTTCCCTTTGTATTACTTAATAACAGAAGAAAATCAATATTATCAAGAGGTAGACATTACCAATGTTAAGTCTCTGTGATAACGACAGGATAATACTTTGATTCAGGATAAGTCAGAATCAGCACAGGAAAAAAGCTCTAACACATTGTATTCCTCCGTACAGCAGTTCTGGGCTTAGCATGACGCCTTTCCCTCAGCCCTTAGGAAAGTCTCTGCTGCTGGGCATAAAATCAGGGAATCCAAGAACATTGGTTCCTTTTTGAAGCCTCTTCTCCACTTCTAATTCCCAAATCCTGCCAGCGGTTCAAACAGGACAGCATGGGTTTGAAATCCAGCATGATTAGGTAAGTCATTTTCTGTATGGGTGAAGTGCTGTCTCTTGGGACTAAAATGTATGGGTGCAAATCACATTACTGAAATACTAGGATTTATGAATGATTTGAACCTTTGAGGTACGTGTTTGGGGCTATTAGGATAGACATCACGCTTTCCTCTTCATGGTCCTTGAGTTGAATTTTTATCATGAGAAGCACTTCCTTGAAAGAGCCCACGCTATCTGAAAGATGCCACATGTAATGACATTCACTGGCAGCCGTTTGAAGGCGGCAGACGGCCAATGAATCGTTCACCTTGTGTCGTTCAGAGCAACTTTAAAAACGTACCCGTTCCCCTTTCACAAAGGCATTTCCATATCAAATAATGTTCTCTATTTAAAGGTATACATCAACCTGAATATTGGATTATGCAATAATCCTTCAGAATTTAGCCATAAACTTATGATATGCATTACATGACGGATTTGGTTCACAAACCCTAAAAATTGTTAGTATCAAAGGAATATTTTAGCACAAATTTGCATTTGAAGGAATTTATGAAATTGCCTAAATAAAAGTGTTTCTTTTTTTGCATGCCTCAGTTTGTGACACCTTGATATCGAGGACTTGGGAGGAAGAAGGAAAAAACAAACGAACGAACAGAAAATTAAGAAACGAACAATTTAGTTTTTACACAAGCGAAAAGGCAAACACTGTGATGGGCACATTCCTCTTCAAGCAAAGATTTTTGCCGAGCCTGCCGGGAGCAATGTCACAGGAAAGCCTCAGAAAGCTGTCAGTTCTAAGGATTGTCTCAAGTGTAAGAGTTATCTGACCCAGTGTAGGACGTCCTGGAACACGTGGCATCCAGACACTGATGGAGAAGGAAGAACAAGAACCTGACAATGTTGCCTCAAGTGGGAGAATTCTGACAGGTCGTTTCCAGAGAAACCCAGGGTTCCTATTCTTCCTTTTCCGGTCCTGCCTCTACAGATGGGTGCTCCTTAAAAAAAAAAATTGTCAAATACCAGATTCTCTCTCAGCGTCGGCAACACATACTTTATGGTGTATTAAATGCAGAGGTGGCCATGTAAATTTTGTTTCTGGAAAATATTTTTTTTTAATATATGAAAATAACACACACATTCATTGGTTGTTTAGGTAGATTTCTGAAGAAAGGAAAACAATGGGGAAACATGAAAAGTAGTACAGTATAAACTATTGTTAAATTGTCTTCCAATATTTAGCAAATATACAAATTGCACGTACACTATGCTTCTTCATCGGAGCAACTTATTTCCCTGTTGTGTTTTTGTGTATGTGTTTACTGAAATCATTGTAGGTTTTACTGGATCTCATACATGAAGAAATTCTGAGGAATATATCTGGAACCATGTAGAATGGTCGAGGACTCTCAGGGACGCAGGCAGCCCATCACTTTGGCATTTGAAGAACGCGATTATTATAACATTTGGATATTTCCATTAACTAAAACACATTTTTACATTTGCTATCCCTTTTTACTTATGTCAAATTAATAGTTCTACTTATTCCCTTAGAAATAAGATAGGATAATAATAACTTATTCATATTGACTTATTATCAATATCCCATAGTGATTTATTGTATCATCGTGGAGCCATTTAAAACTATATTGCAATGGAAGAGGAATAGACATATCAAAAGCTGCTTGCTTGGTGTAGTGGATCTGGTTAATATCAGAACGACTTGTATTGAAAGGAGGTAGAACCATATTGGTCACGTAAATAGAACTGGAGGTGGTATTTGTCATTAATCACCTTCCCTCAAACACTGGCTAGTCTTTAATTCAGCCCATTCTTGTTCACCAGTACATTCCCTGTATCTAGAACTCCTGGTATAGAGCAGCCATTTAAACATTATCTGTTGAATGGATGGCTCTTATTTATTTCATTCTATTCTTTTCTTAATATTTATTTTTGAGAGAGGACAAGCAGGAGAGGGGCAGAGAGAGAAGGACAGAGGATCTGAAGTGGGTACCTCGCTGACAACAGCAAGCTGTAGGGCTCAAATTCACGAACACGAGATCATGACCTGAGCTAAAGTCTCCTGCTCAGTTGAAGACCTTTTAGCCTGAGTAGAGGGAATACATGTTCACATCTGACCCTGTGTTTTATATATATATAAATATATGTATATATAAATATATACAATATAAAATGCATATAAATAAAAATAAATATATATTAATACAGCTGTAAATATAATATATAATACATATATAATGTAAAATATTTTAATATATGTATAATTTAAAATATTTTAATGTTTTATATATATCTATAATTTTAACTCTTCTATCAAAATTATGGTTTAATGATAGAAAATTCTTCTGAAATCATTAAATGTCTGAAGGATTTTTCTCCTCTGATGGAAATGAAAAATAGTGATAGTTGTTCTGATTTTTATGTTTATTTAATGTTTCACACAGCTTTTCATCACAATATATTATGCACTTGAAAACTGCTTGTTCTTGTGAGTGCTGGTGTTTATAAGTAGCATGTGGGGGTGGGAGGGAAGGTAATGAAAAGCTGTACTCTGTGCACCTCCTTCCTGTAACATAATTTACTCTATTGATTTTCCACTCTCTACTCCCCAAGTAAAATTGTGCAACGGGCAGTTGGGGAACTCTGGATGCAAGGAGGAGAATTTAATACCCAACACTGAGACAAGAGGTAACTTCATTTTGCCTTTCCATTTAGACTTTATAGTCTAATTAAAGAAAATGCACATATATCTAGAGATAATCATGGATAATAAACACATATAATTACCATTATCAGTGGATATTACAACAGTTGAAGCACAAAAAGAAATGAAAAAAGATTACCAGCCTTATGCAAATGCATATTCTCTTTAAGAATTCCAGTTGTAGTGTAAAAGTATTAAAATAATTCAACACATTCAAAGCCCATATACTTTGTGATCATTTTAGAAACGTATTCAAAAATATTTCTGTGTGCAAAACATTTTCATAATGATCTTGTTTAAACGAAAGTATTTAGAATGGTACGTTATAAAATTACATTGCAGAACACAATTACTTTTCTCTTTAGAACACACATAATAAAATGTAATTATCTGTGTTTTTTCATAAACATGAGTTTTAGTGGTGTTACTTGATCCTGCATAATACGGGTACTTTCTTTCTTAAAGTAAACATAGTACTCTGTTTCTTTCTTAACCCAGAAAGTATGGGCAGAGTCCAAGCAGAAGGGGTCTGAAGTCATGCAGCAAGTGTAGTGAAATACCTCAATCACCTAGACTTCTAGAGATAATTTTGAACATTTTTATTTATTATCAGTGCCTATGTACAGCTGACAGTTCAAGAGTTCAAGAGTGAACCATACAAAATGGTTTGCAGAAGTCCTCTTTTCTCCCCAGGAGGCTTTTCTAAGAATAAGCCTTACAGAGTCTCTCCACTACTCATTCACTTCGTGGAGGATGGTATTATAAGATTGGTGAGTTTTCTGGAAGGGAAGTCTGAGCCCGTGTTTTTCAATCATTCCCTTTATCTTCTTGCAGAGAGCAAATACTGTGCGTCGCACGCCACACAATGCTGCCGAATCAAAGAGCAGGCTCTTGGCTCCTGTCCTTTTGCTGTAGTCATGCAAACCTCTTAGGAAAGCTTATCTCAGGTGATGCATAGGAACACTCCTATAGGACCATCCTTGCACACTTTCTCAAACAATAAGTAATAGAGCTGACATTTGGATTTGTATCTGTTTAATCATTGCTTCTGCAATTGTATTAATTCCAACATTGGATGGAGCAATAAATTTCTACGTGTGTTATCAAACTGCCAAACACAATAAACGCACATATATCAAGTGTATTATCCTATCCCTATGGTCTTATGATAATACTTCTTTGCTTCACTTTTTAAATTTTTATTCATTGAAGAGTTTGCTTTTTGCTGACGCTACTTACACTATCTGAGTATTGTGAGGATATGGGTGAATCAAAATATAAGTTCCCTATCCCTAATCTTAGAACCCTAAAGAAAGTAAACGCCCCTGGGACTCCTGGGTGGCTCAGTCGGTTAAGCCTCTGACTCGGTTCAGTTCAGGGTCTTGCGGTTTGTGGTTTTGAGCCCCATGTTGGCTCTGTGCTGACAGCTCCGAGCCTGGAGCCTGTTTCCGATTCTGTGTCTCCCTCTCTTTCTGCCCCTCCTCCACTCATGTTCTGTTTCTCTGTCTCTCAAAAAGTGAACAAGAAAAATTATACTCCCGAAATGGAATTTTTAAAGTCGTGTGATATTATTTGTTTTATAGATTTGGTCACTAATAGTGGAGTCAGTCACTTTTTGCCTCTTTGACACACAAAACATCTACTAACAAATTATACCTTATTCTTTCGCTGAAATGTTTTAAACTTACTATTTCTACCTGTTAACATTTCAAAGGTGTGTATCATTGTTTGAAGAATTAATTCAAAGTCATTATTATATATGTCATCAGAGATTGCTATGGACTTTGCAATGTTCGTGTACCCATTCTTAGTAACAGAATTCCAATTTTAACTGGACACAATGCTACATTTCCTATGTTTCCCTGGGTCTAGATGCAAATGTGTTGAGACAATTTGTGTGTGACTTTGGAAATGACTCATTAAATTCAGTTGAGTCAGCAGGGAGATATGCTTTTTTAAATCTTTCTACACATTTTGCAGCTGGTTTAGAATGCAGATGTGAAGGCTAGAATTGTGAGGTTATCTTTATGACAGAAGCCATGCGCTGAAGTTAGTGAAAAATATATTTTCTGGGGTTCCTGGGGACAACGTAAAGGCTCACATATTAACAAAAGACTGCTGATTTACAAAGTTTTTCTATGTTAAAGACAAAAAAAAATCTCTACTTTGGCAGGACTACTATTCACATGAATGCAAAATCTGTTATGAGTGTGTTATGTACAAATGAATAGTGGCTGTTAACATAGCATGATGATGGCAACCCCTTTTTTTGGTTTTTTTCTCCATTATGTATTTTTTTGGTGATTACATTTCACAAATACACATCACTTTAATTGCAGCTTTCGTGATACCCAATGTTTTGGTTAATTTGATTTGCAAAGCAGCACACAATTCTAACAGCAGTGTATTATCTCTGCTGGAGAACTTTTGAAATAGAAAAGCCTATTTATGGTATTCATTACTGCCTAGACATCTTTTATTCAATAAGCTGTTACAACACGTATGACATGTATGAACCTACTGATTTTGCAGACATAGATTTACAGGCTATTGGAAAATTTAGTAATAGCTTTTCAAAAACCGTAGTTAATATAGTTATTAAAAGGGAACAAGAAGTAGGAGGCCTGGGTGGCTCAGTTGGTTAAGCATCTGACTTTGGCTCAGGTCATGATCTCGCGGTTTGTGAGTTCGAGCCCTGAGTCGGGCTCTGGGCTGATGGCTCAGAGCCTGGAGCCTGCTTCGGATTGTGTCTCCGTCTTTCTCTGCCCCTCGCCTGCTCATGGTCTGTCTCTCTCTGCCTCTCAAAAGTAAATGTTAAAAAAATTTTTAAAAAAAGAGGGAACAAGAAGAGACCACTTTAGATGTTAGATTGACCAACCTCTTCTTTAGTTTGTCTTATAGTTGAATGTAGACAAGGTGGCCCTATCGTGAAGAACTATTTATATAGTTGGGGTTCACTTCAGTAGACACAGTAGGAGGGAAAATGTCAGGACAAATTTACAATTCAAGAAAAAAAATCTTTCAAAATGCTCGTAAGAAACACTCAAGTTGATAGGGGTCTGTCCAAGTGTTGTATATAACGTTTCACAACTTGGAACCCCAACACCACACGTGCACAGAGTAAAAGATAGTCATCCTTACTGATTTTACCTGCTGATGCCAGTAGGATACAGCGCTGTGATTTTCTTGACCTCCGTGTTCTAAAGCAGGCCCCGTCTGGCATGCAACATAAGAAGTAAAAAAGATATTTCCTAAGTTTTACGGAAGACATAAAGAAATGTTTAACAAAGGGTGCCACTCCCAAAGTATTTGCTCACTACAACAGTTTGCGACCTTATTTGCCAATGTCACAGTTTTATGGATGGGTCTTTTCTATACGTATGGCTTGAGAGTAAGAAGGGAGACGCAAGAAAGCAGAATCAGTGTGGAGACCACGGTGGTAGAGTGGCTTGTTGGAATTCTGAGTTTGGCCACATCACAAACATATGTTCAGGTTTAAAGTTAGGAGAGAATGAGAACTCAAAAAATGTTAAGGTTGTTTGTGTGTTAGTTTTTAAGCCACATCGGCTTTTAGGCTGGACAAAAGACATATACAAAATAAATTATAGACCTGAGTGGGTTCAGTGACATTTCCTATTCAAGGCCTTTTCATCTTTCAGTGGTTTCAGCAGCCCTGTGGATTAAAGAAGCCACCAGTCCTTGGTAGCCTAGAGACCCAAGTCTGCGGCCTTTTTATAGTTGCAGGTAGAAAACAGGAGTACATCAACCTTCAATGTTTTGTTCTATTGCTTTATGTGTAAGTTTATGCTGTACACATCATAGTTTTTCTAAATTGTATTTCCTATGATATCTTTGAATTTAAATAAGGCTTTAATACAGCCATGCTGACCCTAGCTACACAGGACACAAGGTTGTATACCTAATCATTAGAACTTACCAGAATTTGCTAGAATTTGAGATGGATTAAAGTTTGGGGCTCATTCATTAGAGGTAAACTACATGTACTGTAATACGTCATGCTATTCTGATTTCCACCCGTACTCTCTGTGGCCAAAAGTTAATCCTGACACTGCTTGTAATGAAATATTTGTATTTATCATTTACTTGTGACAAGATGTCTCCTCAGAGACAAAATGAAAAGATCAAAGAAAAATGTCTTATAAAATGTGTTTGGCTTTGGTAATTATATGCTCTGTTTATTTGACTGCCTCTAAACTATATAAGTTATTTTGTTTGTAGCAAGATACATAATTTTTATGCAACAATTTGCCCATCAGGATTCCTGTAATAGTTGTCAGATATCAGTAGGTGTAAGCCTGTTGGCCTCCACTGTGAAGATAATGTTTCTTATATTAAAATGCACCTACAATTGTTAGTAATTCCAAGGACATTTTTAAATAAGAGAAGTATCTGAGAAGGATAGTTTTAAGGGAGATACTCTTTTGACCAAAAAAAGATATTAGTGAGAAATTTATTTGCAGAAGATATTTTTTGTATTATAAATAAAAATAAATTGTTCTATATTGGTTGTAAATTAATCTATACATCATTTCACATAGTTTTTCTGTATTTTTAGAAAATGCGCCACTTTAAAAAATCACAAAGTTTATTTACTTTAAAATAATATTAATATAAAATCAATTAAATATTTTAAAATATATATTTAAATGTTGATAAATAGATATGTATTTATCTTAAACTTTTTCTTGTGACATTATTTTGTGATATAATTCTAGTGGAGTAAAATTTGAAGTTTAAAAATTTCATTGGAATTTTAGGATAATGCAGTGGTTTTATGTATACTTTTCTTCTGAGCTGCCTGGGGGGCTCATTTGGTTAAGCTACCAACTCTTGACTTTGGTTCAGGTCATGATCTCATGTTTGGAAAGTTTGAGCCTCCATAGGGACTGTGTCTCCTCCTCTCTCTGCCCTGCCGGCTCTCTATTTCCCTCTCAAAATACATAGAAATAAACTTATAATATTTTTATATAATATATGAAACTATATATTAATTTTATATTTTATATGTAATTTTATATTTCTATATATATTTATATAGCTAACCCAAATATTAATACAACTCGAGATTTACCTCTGGCTTTCCACTGATCACACATATTTTTTTAATTTACTTTTTTCAATATTTTATGTTAGTTACTTCTTATCAAATTTATTTGATAGTTCTACATGGCTAATTTTAAGCGTTAAATAGTTCTATAAGATTTATTTAAAAATAGGAATTTTCTACCTCAACTCATTTGTATCACTCAGCTTTCCGCATTTAAACCCTATTCACAAATATGGTGATTATAAGAGATAATGCATCTTGCAGTTTTTGAATAATATTCTGTTAAGGAACGGCCTGCTGCTCCATTCTGTATACTTTTCCTTGAGTTAATTATAATGATTAATCTCTCCTTCATGATGTAATTCAAATAGAGTATATACACCTCAAAGGTAAGTTTCATGATGATGCTTATAATCAGTAATTTGTCATTCTTTTTTTTAAATCTTGGCACTTTATATGGTAGCTGGAATTCAGACTGATCTTAAAAATGTTTATGTATTACCTAAATCAAATATTTATAAAACTTAAAAAATGAAGTGTTTAGTCACTTTGAGTTTTAGATATTTTTGAATTATATATGCTATGAACTTAGGATATAAGTAAAATAAGAGAAAGACAAATACCATATGATTTCACTCATATGTGGAATTTAAGAAACAACAAATAAGCAAAGAGGCAGGGGGAAGGAAAGGGGGAAAGACAAACCAAGAAACAAGCTCATTTTTTTTATAACGTTTATTTATTTTTGAGACAGAGAGAGACAGAGCATGAACGGGGGAGACCAGAGAGAGGGAGACACAGAATCTGAAACAGGCTCCAGGCTCTGAGCTGTCAGCACAGAGCCCGACGCGGGGCTCGAACTCACGGACCGTGAGATCATGACCTGAGCCGAAGTCGGGCGCTTAACCGACTGAGCCACCCAGGCGCCCCGCTCATTTTTTTTAATGTTTATTGAGTGGCATTATATGGAAGTGTTGAATCACTATAGTACGCCTGAAACTAATATTACACGGTGTTCACTAACTAGAATTTAAATAAAAACTTTTAAAGAATTACTCTTACATATAAGCAATACCAGACCTAAGATAATAGGAGTCCAGAAGCGTCCATATATTTCATTTTACACATAGCCAATATTGGCAGTGTATAATGATAATTATACATTCAACACATCTTGCTTTGTGCTTAAGCTTGGTTGTTTCAAAAACCTGTCAATAGGAGGCTATGTTGCCTGCCTGCTGTTGGAGTTTTAAAAATTCATAGCACATCAGACACTGTCATGAATACCTAGTTGTGGCAATAATATTTTTATTTAAGATGTCATAACTTTCAAAATGCTCGACAATAAGTGCCTGAACATGATAAAGGCAAATTGCTCACTCGTACCTGCACGTCTGTTTTCTTCCTTGGGCAGTCATTCCTCTCACAAACAGCAGCCTCTTCACATAAATAAAATAGAAGAGTGAATGTCACTGTTGAGTCCAAAGTTCTGTCCAGGTGATGGAGATCACTTACAGAAGAAGAAAGTAGCTATGCAGAGACATGATCAGTTGGCACAATTTTTGATTCGACCAATAAGAAGAGTTACATTTTTTATCCAAAAACAATTTTCTCCCTTCCTCCTTACATATCTTTCTATTTTTCTATTATTTATCTATCATTTATCTATCGACATCTATCTTCTATCATCTTTACTTAATTATTTCCATCACGCATCAACCCCTCTCAAACCATCCCCAATATTCTTCTAGGTAGAGTATTAATCCCAAATAAATTTATTTCTGTCTTCATAGAATATTTCTTTCACCTAACTTGCAATTTTTCATATTGCATCTTAACCAAAAACTGAGGCAAACATCATCAAAGTAACCAAACTTCAATCAAATTCTGCTTATACTCAGGTGACCCTTCTAATTCATGTGGTTCACTCCAGAGTCTCACTTAATTTCCTTGGTGACATTAAACAAACGTTGTGTAGTTTCTTCCACTCTGTTTCATCTATTTCTCTCAAGTTTCCATTAACTTATATGCATTTTTAAAATAATAAATTAAACAAATTTTTGCTAAATACCTTCATTTCTCTTTTTCCTTTCAATGCAATACATTCCTCATTGTAGAAAAATTGCCAAGTCAAATCTTAAAGTCTCTTTCTGACGTAAGCAAGTGGTGTAGTGGGGAGGCAAAACTACCCTCTTCTCATCATAGGAAAAAAAATCAGCAACAGGGGGAGTGGAAAGAAGGAATGCAATCAGAGGGCAGAAATCTTTCCCTACTCAACTTTAGTTCACTAAAGGCAGAGGTTCTTATCTATATTGGTCATTTTTGCATCATTAAATAATGCGTGTTCCATGAAATGCAATCATCTGACAAATGTGAACTTATTGATTCTTTGCTATGTGCCAAATTTTGCTCTCGGTGGTAAAAATTAGGCAATAGGCAATACAAATCTTGACCTTAGGGATCTTATATAAAAGAGGCACTAAAGAAATGTGTGAAAGAATGAATGCCTTGACATTAGGTGTGAACAGAGTTTTAAGTGTAGTAATCTGATGTCACTAGGAACGTCATATCTCATTTGATGGTAAGTGACAGAAATCCAACTACAGAGGAAATGTAAGGGAAATGTACTGAACACATGGGGGACAGGTGATATAGTCTGAGGGAGTGTTAGATAAGCAAATGTCAAAGAGCATGGATATTACTGGGCCCAAAAGACAAGAGGTCATAAAAAATAAATGCTGCCATTCTTTTGAGAGGGTTTCTGTGGACATTTCCTGAACCTTCTGTATCAAGATTTATCTGTATGGATGCTGTACGGTGACATCTTACGGGTATACAGCATGCATAGATGTTGTAAGGTAGCTGATATTTAAATCACATTTTCAACAGACTATAAAGTAACCAAGGCCTTGTGTTCTGGGATAAGAAGGGAAAGAGGGAAGCTTCCGAACATAAGAAACTATACTTTTTGTTAATCTCTCCAATAAAATGTATGTTTGTTTTAATTTCAAAACAAAGAAAACCTAAAAACTAAATACATGTGGACTTGTGTTTACCCCAAATTTGGCTAAAGGCATTTTGCTTACATTTTTAATATTTATTAAGATTTTCTTTTGTCCTTGTACAAACCTGTTACTAAAAATCTGCTACTACAAACCTGCTTGTAATTTTTTTCTTACAATTTGGAATAAATATTCCATGAGAGCTGATACTTTCTTTTCTGGGACATTTCTAGTACTCAGAATAGTATTTGATAAGTACCAGGTAAATATTTGCCCCACCTATACGTGAATAAACACACAGACCATTGTAACAGACCATAGTTAACAAATATCATTTGTTACAGGCAGTGAAAATAACACCACTTTTTTTTGTAACTACTATATGTTTGTCACTGTGCCGTGTTTTAGATATATTATTTCATTATCTCTCTACTCCTTACCACCTTGATGAGGAGTTACGAATATTCATATTCTAAAGAAGAATACTAGCCCTTAAAAAAAGCTTATTAAATGGGGTATGGTCTTGAGAAATTGATACAAATTTCGTGATCACACATACATTTAGTTTTGAAGCCTATACTTTCACGCTGCAACATGCAAATGCCATCTGGGTTACTTTACTATCTACATGACACCAGTTTCAGAAATGAATACGTGGGCTGCACTCATGATACAACTATAGGAACCAGAAGCAAGTGCAATGTCTTGAAATCTTTTGATTAAAATGTGAAACACAGGTATGTTTCTTATGTATTGAATGACACAAATCATCTATACAATTTTGTAGGTGTTTATGTGCATTTTATATTAGAGAGAGTACATATCAGTTTCCTTCTTTACAATTGAATGTTTGAAATGTTTCCAGGCCTAAAACAAGTTAATAAGCACCTCTGAAAGCAATATATCAAGATAGAAAAATAAATTTCCATAAATACTTACATTTTTCTCTGGTTTTACTTCTCATGCCCCAAACATCCCTCTTTCTTGGTAGTAAACCAGAAACAAATTTTAGCTTTATCTTCCAGAACATTTTAAATGATCTGAATTTTTTTTTTTGAATGAAGCAACAATCAAACTTCATGAGTTAAAACAAAGATGGCATATGATTTTCTTTAAATGTGATTTTGGCTTTGATAACTCACCCTGTGTAGCAGCTAGCAATAACTCTGAGTTACTGTAAAATACATTTGGCTATATTAATTAGATAGACATTCCTGAAGCCTAAAATAATTAATTACGTTATACCATGGTTCAGTCAATGCAAATCTATAAATATGTCCCTGCATTCTTCTTTAATCATAGATCAAAATGTATTTAGCATATTTGAACATAAGATTTAGACATAGAGCTACTTATGTAGTAAACGATTATGTTTATTTCAAACACTATGTCCATATGTGAATACTTATATTTTGCAATAATTATTAACCATTTATGAAGATTTATGCACTGGTTACTTAATGTTTATTTATTTATTTTGAGAAAGAGAGAGAGAGCTGGGTAAGATCAGAGAGAGAAGGACAGAATCCCAGGCAGGCTTCATGCTCAGCGCAGAGGCTGACAAGGGATTTGATCTCACGCCCTGAGCTGCAATCAAGAGTTGAATGTTTAAACTGACTGAGCCATCCACCCAGTGTCCTTACGAACTGTTTCTTAAAATTTTGTCTTAATATTATGACAGGTTGTAGCTCTGTAACTCTTTGAGTTTATATGTTTGATCAATAATAAGAATAATATCTCGGGGCACCTGGTGGCTCAGTCAGTTAAGTGTCCGACTTTGGCTCAGGTCATGACCTCGGGGCTGGTGGGTTCGAGCCCCGTGTCAGGCTCTGTGCTGACAAGGTAGGAGCCTGGAGCCTGCTTCAGATTCTGTGTCTCCCTCTCTCTCTCTGTCCCTCCCCCGCTCAAGTTCTGTCTCTGTCTCTCTCAAAAATAAATAAACATTAATTTTTTTTTAATAAAAAAGAATAATATCTCAATAGGAGTCAATATATACGTTCAGGGATTATTTAAACACTATGATTCTTATAGAACCAGAAATAAAATTTATTTTATTCAAAGTTTGTAGAAAGTGTAGTAAGGTTCTACATAAGTATTGTGTTTCAAAGTTTAAATGATTGGTCGTGTATTAAAAGTGGAACGTCTCTGAAAAGCACCAAAGCACCTGTATAAATTGGTCTATTTTGGGTTTTTTTCCTTCATTTGTTAATAAATTAAAACAAAATAGTCTTCATGGGCCAAACTTTGATAACAGAAAAAAAATGCTAACATAATGGTAACCAATCTATACTTTGGAACTGTCTTGCCATTTTTGTAAATAATAATCCTGTTTCTTTGGATTTAGAGTCTCTAAGACTCTAGCTGGACTTAGGCATTTGGCAATTTAGAAACCTCAATTTTATTTTTTTTCCTGACATGCAGACTTAGCTATACTTCATTGTGTTTAGCTTTGCAAATGTGGTTTAATAACATAAACTAAATTATACTCAAGTCTTTGGTGGTTTTAAAAAAATATGGTTCTCTTAACCTAAATAAATACTATAGCATGAATTCAGTCAAGATGTCCAAATATATTAGTTTATGGCGATACAAATGTAAAAATGACAATACTCTTTACTAGAATGAGTAAATCAGAAATGTATAAATGATCTTCAGCTCATTTCTACCCCTCAACAGGAGACTCCATAAATCATGGATGATTAATATTACTCCCTCTCCATTCATCATTCAAACATTTATTAATTTGACCAATAGTAGTATTCTATTGTAGGTAAACAATCTTACCATTGATATCCCCTACCTGTTGTTTTTTCTTTCCGTTTTGGGGAGAAGGCAGGGTATTATTGATTTGAAAATTCTGAACAATAGGTTCTAGCCACACTTAGTTACCATTACCAACCAGTGACACCTTGAACAAATTAATAAGCCCAGTGGTTTTTTTTTTTGTGCTTATTTATTTATTTTGAGCGCGCAAGAGAGAGAGTGTGAGCAGGGGAGAAGCAGAAAGAGAGGCAAAGAGAGAACCCCAACAGAAAATGAGGGGCTCAATATCACAAACCGTGAGATCAATACTGGAGCCAAAATCAAGAGTCAGATGCTTAACCGAGTTAGCCACCCTGGAGCCCGTGAACCCCTCTTAAAAGCCTAGAAATGCATTCAGAAAATACATCTGGAAATGTATTTCGCTACCTGAAGTGTTACTGTAAAAATTAAGTAAACTAAGAAACGGGAATGAGTAGCCAATTACTTGAAGAATTGAACTTGAGTAAAATAAAATAATTATTACAGCATTTATTTCTTGCATTTTCAAAACTTTACATTTCATTTCACTTTAAGACTGAATAATTTTATGTACATACCTAAAACGAATTGTGTCACCTTCCACTGTGTTAAAACATAGACGGAGGCTCCCCAGCATGAGCTCAACAGTCAGAGTCCGGCACTCGGGTTGGTTTAAAACTGGAGGCAACATTAAGAAAGAGAGACCACAAGGAAATAGAATATTTGGGATTTCGTCCACCAAGATCATTTTAGTCCTGGGGGCGCCAGGGTGGCTCAGTCGGTTAAGCATTTGACTTCAGCTCAGGTCATGATCTCACGGTTTGTGGGTTTGAGCCCGTCATCAGGCTCTGTGCTGACAGCTCGGAGCTTGGAGCCTCCTTCGGATTCTGTGTCTCCCTCTCTCTCTGCCCCTCCCCTGCTCACTCTCTGTCTCTCTCTCTCTCCAAAAATAAATAAACACTAAAAAAAATTTTTTTTAGATTATTTTAATTCAAATCACGTATAGAATGTACATATTTGTGTGGGTTTTCAAACATTGTCACAAATAGGTTGAATAGTACATAGACAAAATGTAAAAAGAGAGATTAAGATTGTAATGTAGATTTTATAGCCCACTAATCCACGTAATTTATGCAAAAATTTGTATAATTAAAATGTCTTCAGGGTGCCTGGGTGGCTTAGTCAGTGTCTTGATTTTGGCTCAGGTCATGGTCCCAGGGTCATGGGATTGAGCCTTGTGTCAGGCTCTCTTAAGCCTGCGTGAAGCTTGCTTAAGATTCTCTCTCTCTCTCTCTCTCTCTCTCTCTCTCTCTCCCTCTCTCTTTCTCTCTCGTCCTCTGCTCCTTCCTCCTGCTCATGTTCTCTCTCTTTTTCTCTCTCTAAAATAAAAAAAAAATTAAAAATTAAAAAAAAAGTTTTCCTTTGCTCTAAATTGATTTTGGGGATCTCTGTGTAATTGAACACTCACAAATAATTATAAACACTGTATAACTTCAATGTATTTTGAGGCATAAATATTCACTATATTAAATTTAAATTTTAAAAACTACAATTGATTAAAAAATTATATCTGCCTTACTTTTTTTTTCCATTTGTAGCAATAGAAAGCTGTGACCTATAAATGCATTTTTCTCTTTCCTCATTAGCATTGATATATATGTCTTTAATAGCTGTATTAACTCTACCAAGGGATTCTTTGATAAATTAATGCAAAATAAATCCTTTAAACAACCACAGACAGAAAGATTCTATTAGTATTAGTCAATGTAACTCTAAGGATATTTACATTTGTGGTGCCTGAGTGGCTCATTTAGTTAAGCATCCAACTTTGGCTGGAGTCATGATCGTGAGGCTTGTGGGTTCAAGTCCCATGTTGGGCTCTGTGCTGACAGACCTGCCTTGGATTCTGTGTCTCCCTCTCTTCTCTGCTCCTTCCCTGCTCTCTCTCTGTCTGAAAAATAAATATTCAAAAAAAATTTTAATGAAAATGTTTACATTAACTATGTGCCAAACAAAATAAATTTTTAAAATATTGCAAAAACAAACAAATAAACCAGTCTAAATCAAGTTGTACATTCCCTAAAGAAAGTAGTTGACAAAATACACGAAAGTGTGCGGCATAGTAAGTGCTATATTGTATTTGATAAGTGGTATCATAATCATATTCTCTCCTTCCTTTATGCAGAATTACTGAACCTTCTAATTCTCTCATTTGATCATTTAAAAGTTATTCAAATATAATTATGATTTTATTAACATCATAAACTGGAAGTCCACTCTCTAAAATGGTCTAACATATTGCTTTCAAAATTTATTTATAAATTTAATTTATTTCAAAAAGATGGACTTTTTTTCAGGACTAACATAAATATCAATTCATCCTTCTGTATACTCAATTTGTATCATCTGTAGTTTAAACTTTTTATCTAATATCAGCCTGCATGCCTAAGCCTATATCTCACTTCTCCTGGCAGATGTGCTTTAGAAAATACAAAAATAAAATGTGGAGATTCATATTGGCAGATTTTCTATTGGGATCAAGTGCTTTATTAAGTTAAAGGTTTGGTTTAAAATCCTTTGCCCAGAACAATTTGATAAAGATTCCTGAATATCAGAGAATTTAAAATAGATTTTTACTCTAAACCTGGCATATTTCTTGTAATATATAATATAATAGCATTGAACATGGCTGTCCGTAAAACTATAAATATGATCAGAAGAGACTCAAGCTAAATTAAGTTTTAGCAGCCATCAATTTATTCTAAAATGACACTGACATGAAAAATGGCTATTGGGGATTGTAAATCTTACTCTGTTAGCTATTGCTAGAGATAGTCTAGAAGTTTTCAGCTTGGAACATGTAAATCAAAGCAAAGTTCTTTTACTAATAATACTATTCAGAATACTATTTTTCCTTTCAATGTATAAATGTAAAATTCTTAGTTAAGGTGTCTCTAATATTGTCTTTCATCTCTAAATTTATTTTGTCCTAAGCAAATGTTATTACTTTATATATCTAAGTTATATAGTTGAATTTTATCTAATTCTTCAGCTCTCAGATGGGTAACAGTCAAACACTCAAACATTCAAAGCCATCAGGCTATGTTCTCTCTGCTGCCCCTGTCAAACTATGTGCTCTTGCATAGATGTAAGAGTCCACTAGTAAATGCATTTTTCCTAAATCAGCTTCTCATCAGAGTACTATTTGTAATGTACAGAATGATGCTTTATGTACCAGAAGACTCATTAAGAAGAATGCATGCCAGAAATTATTGAGAACATGAAGAAAAGACATAGCAGAAATAACAACGCATGATAAACCTTTGAGTTCAAATGTACTCCTTCCCAAATTTGAATAACATATAAATTCAAATATTAAGAATACCTCTTGACTTCCATATAATTATGCTGCTCTATTGGATCATTTCTTTGATGAAGATACTAAATAAAATGTTCACATATAAAATAGCAGCATTGTAATGTAGCAATGGTAGTCAGGCTAATGTAACACCTTTAGTAAATAATATCAGCATCTATTATTCTTGTTACCTCCTGAATATTAAAACCCCTGCTTTTGTCTAAATTAAAATATATATACTTAACTAAAATATATATACTTTATTACTTATTTATTTATTATTTATATATATACTTTATTATTATTATTTATACATATACTTTAATTAAGAGATGTTTGTTTCTCATATATATATATACACACACATATATATATACATATATATGTATATACATATATATACATATATATATACACATATATATATATACCTCTTGAGTAATATATATATATATATATATTTGGTTACTCAAGAGGTAGCCTTGAGGAAAACCTCCTTTCCACTCTAAGGACTATTCTACTATTCAACTATTCTACTTTAAGTCACCAAATGGAAGAATATAAGAGAAAATAAGATATCTTACTTGCTTATGAATGAGATTAGGAAAAAAACACCATAGAAAGTGAATTTCATCTCAGAGAAATCATAACCTAGGACATTAGGAGATATTTAAAAATTATGAAACAATAATAATATAACTAGCCACATATAGGTCAACTATATCTTTACTAAATTTTTTATCTGCTTGGAGTAGTTTTAAAAAATTGTTAAAAAAAAAGAATTCATGTTTTTGATCTTTCTTTCCCACTCAAAGAGTCCCCTTTCATATTTCTTGAAAGGCTGGTTTAGTTGTCATGAATTCTTCTAGTTTCCGTTTGTCTGGGAAATGTTTTATATCCCCTTTTATTCCGAGTGACAGCCTTGCTGATCGAGCATTCTTGGCTGTGGATTTTTCTCATTCAGACATTGAATATATCCTGCTACTCCCTTTTTGCCTGCCAAATTTCTGTGGAGAGATCTGCTGCTAACCTTATTTGTCTTCCCTTGTAAGTTAGGGGCTTCTTTTGACTTGCTGCTTTTAGGGTTTTTTTTTTTTTGTCTTTATCCCCATATTTTGAAAATTTAACTATGATATGTGTTGTGGTTGGCCTGCTTTTGTTGATTGTGATGGGAGTTTTCTGTGCCTCCTGGATTTGGATGTCTGTTTTCTTCCCTCAGATTAGAGAATTTTTCAGATATAATTTCCTCAAGTAAACCTTCTGCTCCCCTTTTCCTCTTCTTCTGAAACTCCTATGATACAAACAGATCTCAAATATGCAACCTAACCTTACATCTGAAGGAGATAGAAATAGAAAACAACATATAAAGCCTAAAGGCAGCACTAGAAGGGAAATCATAAAAATTAGGGCAGAAATAAACTATATAGAAACAACACCAACACCTAGCAGAACAGATCAATAAAACTAGGAGATGGTTCATTGAAAGAATTCATAAAATTGATAAACCCAAGTCAGACTTATCAAAGATAAAAGAGAAAGGATCTAAATAAATAAAATCACAAATGAGAAAGAAGAAATTACAACCAACACCATAGAAATACAATTATAAGAGAAAATTGTGAAAAATTATATGCCAACAAGTTGGGGAATCTAGAAGAAATGAATAAATTCCTAAAAACATAAAAAATACCAAAACTAAAAAAGAAGAAATAGAAAACTTGAACAGACCGATAACCAGCAAAGAAATTGAATCAGTAATAAAAAATCTCCCAAAAAACGAAAGTCCAGGGCCAAATGGCTTCCCAGGGGAATTCTAACATTTAAAGAAGAAAGAGTTAATGCTTACTCTTCTCAAACTATTACAAAAAATAGAAATGGAAAGAAAGCTTCTAAACTCAGTCTATGAAGCCAGCATTACCTTGAGTCCAACACCAGACAAAGACCCCACTGAAATGGAGAATTACAGGCCAATATCCCTGATGTAATTGGATGCAAATATTCTCAACAAGATACTAGCAAATAGAATTCAACAGTACATTAAAAGAATAATTCACCATGATCAAGTGGGATTTACCCCCTGGTATGCAGGGATGGTTCAATATTCATGAATCAATCAACATGATATACCACATTAATAAAAGAAAGGACAAGAACCATACGGTCCTCTCAATAGATGCAGAAAAGCATTTGACAAAATATAGCATCCTTTCTTGATAAAAACCCTAATAAGAGTAGGGATAGAAATATACCTCAACATCATAAAGGCCATATATGAAAGGTCCAGAGCTAATATCATCCTCAATGGAGAAAAACTGAGAGCTTTCCCCCTAAGTTCAGCAATATGACAGGGATGTCTACTCTCACCATTGTTGTTCAACAGGGACTGAAAGTCCCAGCCTCAGCAATCAGACGACAAAAAGAAATAAAAGGCATACAAATTGGCAAAGAAGAAGTCAAACTTTCACTCTTCAAAGATGACATGATACTCTACCTGGAAAACCGAAAGATTCCACGAAAAAAATTGCTAGAACTGATTCATACACTCAGTAAAGTTGCAGGATATAAAATTAGCATGCAGGAATCCGTTGCATTTCTGTACACCAATAATGAAGCAAGAGAAAGAAATCAAGGAATTTATCCCATTTACAATGGCACCAAAAACCATAAGATACCTAGGAATAAATCTAACCAAATAGATAAAAGATCTGTATGCCGAAAACTATAAAATACTTATGAAAAAAATCGAAGAAGACACAAAGAAATGGAAAAACATCTCATGCTCATGGATTGGAAGAACAAATATTGTCAAAATGTCTATACTAACCAAAGAAATCTACACATTTAATACAATCCCTACCAAAATACCACCAGCATTTTTCACAGAGCTAGAATAAATAGTCTTAAATTTATATGGAACCACAAAAGACCCCGAAGAGCCAAACCAATCTTGAAAAGAAAAAGCACACTGGATGCATCACAATTCCAAACTGCAAGTTATATGACAAAGTTGTAGTGATCAAGACAGTATGTTACTGGCACAAAAACAGACACATGCATCAATGGAACAGAACAGAAAACCCAAAAGTGGGCCCACAATTCTATAATCAACTCATCTTCTACAAAGCAGGAAGGAATATCCGATGGAAAACAGACAGACCCCTTGTCAACAGATAGTATTGGGAAAACTGGACAGCAACATGCAGAAGAATGAAACTGGACCACTTTCTCAAACCATATACAAAAATAAATTCAAAGTGGATGAAAGACCTAAATGTGAAACAGGAAACCCCCAAAGTTCTAGAGGAAATTATAGGCAGTAATCTTGTTGACATTGGCTGCAGCAACTTTTTACCAGATACATCTCCAGAGGCAAGGGAAACAAAAGCAAAAATAAAATATTGGGACCTCATAAAGATAAAAAGTTTCTTTACAGAGAATACAGCAAACAACAAAACTCAAAGGCAACCTTCTGAATGGGAGAATATATTTGCAAGTGACATATCAGATAAAGCGTTAGCATCCAAAATCTATAAAGAACTTATCAAACACAACACCCAAAAGACAAATAACCCAGTTAAAAAAGGGCAGAAGACATGAATAGACATTTTTCCAAAGAAAACATCTAGATGGCTAACAGACACATGAAAACATGCTCAACATCACTGATCATCAGGAAAATACAAATCAAAACTATGAGATATCACATCACACCCTCAAAATGGCTTAAATGAACAACACAAGAAACAACAGATGTTGGTGAGGATGGAGAGAGAGGGTAACCCTTTTATACTGTTGGTGGGAATGCACACTGGTTCAACCACTCTGGAAACAGTATGAAGTTTCCTCAAAAAGTGAAAAATAGAACTACCCCATCTAGCAATTGCACTCCTAAGAATTTACCCAAAGGATACAAAAATACTGATTCAAAGGGACACCCCAATCTCTATAGCAACATCATCAACGATAGCCAAATTATGGAGAGAACCCAAATGTTCATCAACTGGTGAACAAATAAAGAAGTGGTATATATACAATGGAGTATTACTCAGCCACCAAAAAGAACGAAATCTTGCCATTTGCAGTGACATGGATGGAACTAGAGCATATTATGCTAAGAAAAGTAAATTAAATCAGAGAAAAATGGATACCATGATTTAATTCATATGTGGAATTTAAAAAAACAAATCAAATGAACATGGGGGAAAAATAGAGAGGCAAATCAGAAAACAGACTCTTAACTGTAGAGAACAAACTATAGTTGTTGGAGCGGGTGGTGGATGGTGGGATGATGGGTTTTAAGGAGGACATTTGTGATGAGCACTGGATGTTGTATGTGATGTATCAGTAAATTTTATACCTGAAATTAATATTATACCATATGTTAACTAATTAGAATTTAAATAAAAACTTGAAACTAAAAGAACATTAAAGACGTGTTGTAGTTTCCAGCTATATAATGGAAATTGTCTACTTTTTTTTTTCAGTTCTACAAGCAATAATTAAACAATAAAATTTCCAAATCAGTTTACTTTAAGAAAGTGAAAGTGTTCTTATTGGACTTGACCAAATAAAGTCTGGGTTTTTCCAAATAGGAGAGATTAGAAGAGGGATTTAGCATAAGAATATTCTTATCATTGGCTTTATAAATGGAGGAGGCCTTGTGGTACGTGATAAGGTCTGCCTCTAAGAGATGAACATAATTGCTTGTTGATAGCAAGGAAAGAAATACTGAACCCACTCTTAAAAACATGAGTGGATTCTGCCAACAACCCGAATAAGCTGGGAAGCAGATTTCTCCAAGGAGTCTCCAGATCAGAACGCCCACCTGACTCCCTGAATGTGAAACTAGCAGATAAACCAACTGAACAATATCTAGACTTCTCATCAACACAAATGTGAGGTAGTGAATTCTGCTCCTGTGAATTATGCTCTTAATGTTGTGATACTTTTTTTTCCACAGAAAAATAAAACTCAAATGCTATGTCGTTATACTTTGCAAGTAACACAAAAATATATTACAATTTACAGAATATACAACACCAGTGAAACAAATAAAGAGTGTGAATTAACATCACATGGCATGGTGGTTAAAAACATGAACTCTAGAGAGACCCTTTGGAGAGAACTAAGATTTACCAGTTTTAGCTGTTGACTTTGAACAAGTTATTTAACTAATCTGTGCCGCAGTTTCTTCAATAAATGAGAATAATAACAGGCCTGGCAAAACAATTAAATGAGTTAATGTTTGTAAATTGATTAAAATAATACTTAGCAAGTAGTAAATAATATATAAATGTTTGCTAAATAAATGTATCCCCCTTAATGTCTCCTAGTTGTTTTTGCTGCCCTCTGAAACTACTCATGTCACCCTTGTTGATTTACCTAGTTAAGATGAAATATAATGAGTTCCTATATTATTTTCTACTTTTGGAATACAACTCCTACATCCTTATATGGAATGCAAATTATGCTTTCTAATGTTATATGGCAAGTTAGAATTCAAGCATTTTAGAATATAATTGAACTTTGAAAGCAAAGATGGATTTTTTACGTTGAAGTCATTGAATTCAGTTACCCATTCCTTTTTTAAAATTTTTATTCTTTTAATATTTATTTAATTTTGAGAGAGAGGGAGAGAGAGAGCATGAGCAGGAGGGCGACAGAGGATCCAAAGCAGGCTCTGTGCTGACAGCAGAGAGCCCAATGCAAGATTCCAACTCAGACACCATGAAATTATGACCTGAGCTGAAGTCAGACAGAACTGAGTCACCCAGGCACCCCCAGTTATCCATTCCTTTATTCATTCAATATTTATCAATATTTATTCTGTGCCTATTTAACCTGAAGTACAGAATTGACTATAGACTGCTACTGTTCAAAAAAATAGTTTAATTATGAAGACTGACAATGTTTATAATAAATCTTAGTTTAAAAGGCTGTGAGGAAGATTTATTGATTACTGGGATGATAGCAGATGAATTTGGGAAAATGAGGTAAATGCCAAATCATTTGTCTAAGTTAAATATATCATAGAACATTTGAAGGGAAACTAGCTGTGTGCACATCAGAAATTTGGGTTATGCAGCTGATTATTCATTTGTATTTAAATACAAAATACATTGAAAACTTAACATTTGGAAGATCTCATAATGCAAGTATTACACAAATGAATAACGCTCAGGATATCTCAGAGAATATTGGGGAAGATATTCCCATATACAGTTACAGTACTGCAGGATGTGTGGTAGTGTCATGGTGGGAGGAAATGATATAAGATTCCAAGATGGATCTGCACTATTTAGTTGGGGATTGTGGAAGATATGTGGTAGACTGTGGACATATTTTTTCAGCACTCATTCTAGTCTTCAGAAATTTGAATAGGTTATTTAAATAAAACCAGACAAAATAAAGAATGCAGTTCTCTTTGAGCCAATGTTCTGGATGAAGCTTAGCCCACTCTACCATCGTATGCATGTATCACACTTAGAAGGATGAAGTAAGTCAGAGCCCATCTTGATATTGCTAATTCTGGCGATGAAAGCTATGGAGACAGGGATTTTAGGAATAGTGGAAATGGACTCAATGTTCTTTGTGTTTAATCACCAACTTGTGGGTGTGAAAAGCTTAAAGCATTGGCAGTAGAAGCATCTTCTTGACCCAAGACTGCAGGAATGGTTATGTGTCTTTGAATTTAACAAACCAAATCCTTCCTCCACACCCTCAATAACATGCATAATTCAGTTATTCTAGTTCTTCTAGTGGTGTATGTTTAAATGTACTTTCTTCTTGAAAGACCTATTGTGATTTCCATTTCCCTCTCAAAACCTTGGAAAATGTGGTACTTTATACTGTGTTTTGAAAAAATTCACTAGGCCAACAGGCCTACATCGGTTACACAAAGTCAATATTCTCCACCTCCTCCCACCTGAGGTTTGGTGTAGAAGGATAAAGATTACATAATTTTCAGCATATTATATATTTTATAGGTCTACAAGAGACAGTGGTTAGATAAACACATCAGGAGTGTGTGACTGCAAGGTTACAGCCACACAGGAGTCTACATCTTTATGTGTCATACAAAAGAGTTTTGGCTTTATATTTAAGTGGTGAGCCTAGAATCAAATGGTGTTTCCATTGGGATCATGTGTCCCATATAGAGTAGAGAGTTTTGGGAAATAGAGTTATAGACAGATTAGAAACACTTTACAAAGAACATGGTAGCAGGTATTTCTATAGATGCCAAATCCATTGCCTAGCAAATTGCGAGCCCAATACATATGCACTTGTAGTGTCATTTGTCTCCAACTTTTATTTTTCTTTACGAATTCTGTAATAAAATTAAATTAGAATAAAAATACAGCCTAGTTATAATTTATTAATTATAAAAATATGTCCTGAATACATCTATCTACCAGGCACTGTAGTGGGTGCAGAAGATAGATGATTGAGATAGCATCTCTGACCTCATGGAATTCACCATAACTAAAGAAGAAGCCTTTACCAATATCATCAAATGAATAAATAATAATTTTAAACCATAAAATATTCTATGGCATATAAGAATATATTTAAGCAAGCTAAGGCTGTGATAAAATATTTTTATATTGGTCATGTGCTTTAGCTTTAGGGTGAGTTGTTTCTACTGAGGAAGAGACAATTCAGCTAAGAACTGATAAATGTCTCTGAAATCACCACCCGAATATCAAGGAAAATAGTGTCAGAGAAAAATACAGTGTCAATGTTTTTATCTAAAGACCATAAGTTAAGATGGAACATAACTTACAGATTAAGTAAAAGAAGACCACAGTGGTTGAAGGTAGAGATTGAAGGGAAACAAGTATAGAATGAAGTTGAAATGCAAATGAAGATTTGTAGGACAAGTTAAGTTTTGCATTTTAAACTAAGTGCACTGAGAGGGTTCGGAATATATTTTAAGCATGGGAATTCAATGATCAGAGTTATTGAAAAATATAGTTCATCATGGTTTTGAGAGTGATTTGAGTGGATTTGCTGGGGATGGAACTGTCCAAAGCAAAACATGGGGTATTTTTTTTTAATCCTGCAATAATTAGGTGAAATTGATCATGGACACTCAAACTACTGTTTATAAGAAGGATGAGAAACGGATGTAGTTCTATATCAATAAGATTAAACTGACAAGACTAAATGATAGTTTGAATGGAAGAATAATGGGACTGAGGTGTCAAAACAGCTTTTCAGCGGGGCACCTGGGTGGCTCAGTTGGTTGAGTGTCCGACTTCAGCTCAGGTCATGATCCCCACAGTTCATGGGTTCAAGCCCCGCATCAAGCTCTGTGCTGACAGTTCAGAGCCTGGAGCCTACTTCAGATTCTGTGTCTCCCTTTCTCTCTCTGCCCCTCCCCCACTTGCTCTCTCTCTTGTTCTCAAAAATAAATAAACATTAAAAAAAAACAGCTTTATGGGAAAAAAACATGGGTCTACAATAAAACCATATCCTCAGCTACGTTACCTAATTATGACCAGATGATGTAGTTGGTTAAGTAAAGGAAGTCGGAGTTCCTAAGATAGACCTGGCCCAGGGATGTACAATTTAGAGCCTCTGAGTATAAACGGGACATTAAGCCATGGGAGAGAAATGTATTACTGTGGGAGAGAGTTCACCATAAGAAGAGAAGACTGAAGTTTCAGTGCATGAGAAATTTAAAGGATACTGGAAATGAGCACTCAGGGAGCAAAGTATGAGTAGAATGCAATGAAAAGCAAGGAATCGGATGGTTCCGAGGATGGAAATGGGAAATTGAAAACAAAGAAAACTGAATAGTAATCAGAGGCTATAGCAATGTGGGGATATTCAATTCAGATTAAGTTTGGTCACTTGCTGTTTTATAGTGAAAATATTTCCCAGGGAGTAATAAAACAGAAGTGAGGTTGTATAAAGAGTATACGATTAAACTAAAAAAAAAGGGGGAGGGATTTAAGAAGTGGAGAATATGTTTAAGATGATGATACATCCCCTCAATGTACAAACTCTCTTTCTTATTATTTTTTAATATTTTAAGATTTAAAAGTAGTAATCACTTTTCTAAATTGTGTTATTTGTTACATAAGGACATGAATTCATTATTCAAGCTGCAGAATATCACGTACGCTATGACTGTTAAATTTGACCAGAATTCCTGGTACTATTAATCCAATGGCCTGAAAATGTCAACTCACTTTCCTATCCATCCATCCTATCATAAATGAAATAAAAGTGTCTATGAAATGATGATTACTCATAGAGGAGTGGTTTTATCTTCCACATTTACATACACTTAACTTCACAAATTATTTTGGTTAGTGAAACAAAGGAACAACAACAAAACATATCAAAAAGTAAGGTTAAAAAAAAACCCACAAAACTTAAAAGTGACATATACATGCCTCTACAATTTTGGATATTTGTGCTCTCATCGTATTTTAATTGATATAGTTAATTGTTTTTCATCCTGGAGTTAACTAGATGAAAACATTATCTAAAGTATTATAAAGTAATGTGTGATTAAATTTTAAAACATGATGAACGTGCTTCAAATTGACCCATTTCAATAGTGTCAGAAAGTCACAGAGGAAAGTGATTTCTTCTAAGACTGCACATGTTTACTGCCGGAGATCATCTCTCCTGGTCAAAAATCAATATTACTTTCTTTCATTCATCAGTGATCATAAAGCTTTCCAATAATTCTAATTTTAAAGAATGATTACAGGGAGTATATAGTCATTGATTGCTTAAAGGTTACAGCTAAAATGAACACAAAGGTAATTTCATTTTTAATGAATGAGCCTTTTTGAAAAGTCAAGCATTTCTCCTCTGACAAACTTTATGCATGAAGGTTATGTATTTGATTACGTGTGAATTTGCTGTGTGAGCGTATGTATGCATGTGTACGTGTATATGTGTGTGTGTGTGTGTGTGTGTTTTCAACAATAAACTTCTGTACTGTTCCACAGCTGAAAAATTGCTTCCGCTAAGTTGAAAATTGTGTTTAACTGAAAAATATTTATTCCTTTAAAGTTCTACAGTGGATTTAAATAGTTTTATGATATGTGGTGATATTAAACATATGTCCACAGATTCCTAGTGTTCCTTACTTCAAGAAGAACTTAATATTCCTCCCCTTGAGTGTGGGCTGGGCTGAATGGCTCACTTCTAAGGAATAGATTACCACCGGAAGGTTGAAATGTAACTTCCGAAATAAGGCTGTAAAATACTAGGGCTTAGTCTTGAGTGCCCTCTCTCCCTCCTCACAGGCTCAGTGCTTGGTGCTTATTTTATCTTTTGTCTCTCCTGCTTTCCCTTCCCTCTCCTCCCTTTTGTTTCCTTCCTTCTCCTCTCCTCCTCTTGCTCTCCTCTTCTCCTTCTGTCTCCTCATTCTTCCTCCTCCTTGTTCTTTCCCCTTTCCTTCTTATGCTTCTTGTTCTTATTCTGTTCTTGTTTTTGTCTTCCTCCTCCTCCTTTCATCTTTTTCTTCCCCTTTCCTTCTCCTTCTCCTCCTTCTTTCTTCTCCTCCTCCTTCTTTCTTCTTCTCCTTCTTCCCCTCTTCTCCTTTCTCTGCCCCTCTCTCTGTGTTTCTCTGTCTCTCTCTTTCTCTCTCTCCTCTAATCTCTCTCTCTCTGAGCCTAACCACCACAGAAGGAATCCCAGTCAATCTTGTTAGTGAGGTCGTGTGAAGAACAGAATGCCTGAATGATGACAGACACATGAAAAGAACAAAATCACCCTAGGGGACAACCAGCACCAACTCCCAGCTGCATGATTGAGTCTCTTACAAGCAGGCTTTGTAGCAGTGGTCAAGGCTTCTGAGGATCCAGTCTGGCTGACAACTTACCTGCAAATTTGACTCAAGAAGGCCTAGAGTCAGAACTGCTACCTAAGCTGTTCCATTTTTCTTGACCTTTAGAAACGGTGAAATAAATATACGTTGTTTTGAACAGTTAACTTTGGGGATAAATTTTTAACATTGTAACAAATACTACACGGACATATATAAATTTTTAATTCAGAGAAAATTTAAAAGCAATCACATTTACAATTAATTCGCTGTAAAAATTTTACTAAAATAATTTCATCTTCTAAGAATCTAGTGATACACCAAGATGACACAGTCTCTTAGATTTATCCTAGGTGGCTTTGAAAATCAGTGTTCGTGAGTCCAATAGCTGTCTCTTGGTTGGTTTCACTAATTGAGTCCTGAGTATAACAAAATGCTTCCTCCATACATGACATTATATTATATTCATAGATATTTTTAAATATACAACATTGGAAATATAGAACTAATCCACATAACATATTAAAAGATAATAATTCTTCTTTAAAATTTTATCCTTGAAAGTTATGTTTACTTTATCTCTTGAATGAGAATGTTTTTAAGAGGATGCAGGCGAGTGCTGATTAAAGATGGGAGAGCACATGTGATAGGTTACGTTTCTTGTAGAAATTTCAAGAAAGTAAATAGCTTTGGGAGAAAGAATGTGAAGTGAATAGGGGTTAGATAAGAGGTCATACATCAGAGCCATTTTCCTCCCTTCTCTTAGCTAAAAACTTAAGGTGGTAGAAAAGAACAGAAAACAGGTCTTGTGTCTTCCTTCTCGTCTAGGATGCATTAGAGGCACTGACCTCATACGGTATCCCAAAACCCACATGGAGCCATCACATAGAATAGAAATAATTGTATCATGAAGTTAGAAAGCTCAGCACTAGTTTAAAAAGAGGCTAGAGCAGTAACCATGTACCCATCCATATTAAACTCTCGGCCTTGTACTTGGAGCAAAGAGGAATAATTTAAATCTTTTAATTTTTAAGGGAGTTACTTTTTTGAGGCGAGTGGCCTGCAGGATGTTGACAAGTGAATTCAGAGCATTAGCAAGGGAGATGTCAGACAATATTGACATCCTCTGTGAATTTGCCATCCACGGATTTATGGTGATTTAAATATGTCTTATTTTGCCTTTCTACAGATAGGTTTTGTTTGTTTTGAGGCAAGTTGTATGCAGGATATCGGCAAATGAACTTAGAGCATTTTCAAGAATGTTACTGAAATAATTGACTGAAAACTAAATAAGTAAGAAATTACAGGGAGCAAAAGACTGATAGCTTGGAAGAAAGTAGAAATATAAATGACTTTGAAGTTGAAATAACGCCAAAGAATAAATTTGGACTTTGAACTAAATTATTGGAAATAAGAGACAGGGGTTTAAAGAAGAGAAATTTCAATTAATGTGTTTAGAATGAATTATACGTGACGAATCATGCTGTTAAGTACTCTACTTGAGAACCAGGCATGGTTTATATCTTCACAGAGATTATGTTTTGCTTTACCTGAATTACAACCCTCAAATATAGGAATTTGGATTTTCATGGATTTTATGAATAAAAAGTTCTTAAGAAAAAAGTAGGAATGAAAGGGCCTGAAATTCTACCTGAGAAGAATCTAAAGTAGCATTTCAGGCTCTTAAACTCCCAGGAATTAGAAATAAATTAATCAGGTGAGCGAATATATGTTATCTCTCAAAACTAAGAAAATCACTGAGGAAAAACAGGGCCACATTTTTTTTTAATGTTTTATTTATTTTTGAGAGAGACAGAGACAGAGCACCAGTGGGGAATGGGGCAGAGAGAGAGGGAGACACAGAATCTGAAGCAGGTTCCAGGCTCTGAGCTGTCTGTACAGAGCCCTACAGGGGGCCTGAACTCACAGACTGCGAGATCATGAGCTGAGCCACCCAGGTGCCCCAGGGCCACATTTTTCTAAACTCTGGATTATTTACTAGTTTAGTGTGCCTTACTTTAGTAATTATTTTGTTCTCTGTGTTCCCAAATAAAGTTGCACACTTTCAATGCAATTCACAAGGTTGTGGGAACTGGGTATTAAAAAAATTATTTCTGGGGTGCGTGGGTTGCTCAGTCGGTTAAGGGTCCCACATCACCTCAGATCATGATCTGTCGGTCTGTATAAGCCCCGTGTCGGACTCTGTGCTGACAGATCAGAGCCTGCACCTGCTTCAGATTCTGTGTCTCCCTCTCTGTCTGCCCCTCCCCCACTTGCACTATGTCTGTCTCTCTCAAAAATAAATAAACATTAAAAAATTTAAAAAAAGTTACTTCTGCTTTCTGAACTTCTATCTCTAACCCCAATGTACATGTCCTTTCCTCTCTGAAGATTTCCCTAGCATCTTTCAAAGCTCATTGCTGAGACTAACAAAATAAGGTTTAGTGTGGAAATAAGTTAACGCAGAGAAAATATTGGGAGATCAAAATTTATTTTCCCTTTATTTATACATTTACTGGTTGATAAAAGTTAAGTCACAAATTTGTTTCTACTCAAGGATTAAATCCTACAGTTCAATGTATATAGGAACAGAGCTTGTCTTCTCTTTTTCACATTGTGCAGACCAAGCTGAGGATACTAATCCAAGAATGTTCTTCTACCAACCTAGAATTTTACTAACTACTGACCGCTTCCTCTCTCCAACTTGGATCAGCTCTGCTACTGTTCTTGGCAGTTTTATGAGAAGCATTGCTTGCAAAAGACAATATTGCCCCCAATGACGCCTCTATCTGCATCGTCTCCAACCTAAATTTAATGTTTGTGAATATCTACATCACATCCCGGGAATCCTTCACTATGCCCTCCTTTCCTGCAATTAACAGATGCAGAAAACCACACCACAAAACATGTGAAAATAAGCAATGAACTAATCTGAAGAAACACACCTACTTCCTGAAAGGCTGAAAAATAACCCCCGCCCCTCCAAATACAGTCGCTTGGGTGTCATAGGTTATCCAAAGCTCATTTTGCAACATGAAGCTTGACTTTTCTCTGAAAGTGAAAGTGACCTCCCAGTAGCTACCTACACATGTTAAACTCTAACCAGTACCCTTACCGTTGTTATTCTCAATCTACCTGGGGGCGGGGCGACTTGATTCTGAGTACCTTAAGGGTAATTATTTCGCAAATAAACATTAATAACAGATTGTACATTGTTGGGAAAATGTAATTAAAAACTAAATCCTTGCCAACCAAGACAATTCCTCTATAAAGGTAGAAGAGAAAGAAAAACACCTTATTATTGAATAAGCATTAAAGCAGAATGCGATGTGCATCACAGGTAATGTACTAGAGACTGCAAAGTCAGGAGGAAATCTCACCTTTTTAGATGGTCACGCAGATACAATCCATTGCAAGCAGGTTCTCAAGATATAAACCATAACTTGACCGCATGACTGGTCACATGCAATTCATCCTAAACACATTTGTTAGTTGGGTTGACCATCTGTGTTAGTTAATTGGCTTTATCCAAAGAAAATGTAAACCTCTCACACATAGTTTTAATCATTTGGAGGAAGGCACCCCACAGCATTACACACCTATCCTTCCACAGACACTGGGAGTTAGAGGCATTATATCCTTGATATTTACATTTCAAAGAGGTGCTTCCCAAGTATTTGAGAAAGACATTTCTGGGTTTTGAAGTTGGAAAGAGGCTTATTTAGCCTTTACAAAAGTTACTTACATTTCAAAGAGAGGTAACTTACAATTAAAGGTTTTTCTAAAGTAAATGCTCTAATAACAGGGAGGGATGTCTCCTCCCCCATTTTTTTTTTTATTTTTTAAATTTTTTTTTTCAAACGTTTATTTATTTTTGGGACAGAGACAGAGCATGAACGGGGGAGGGGCAGAGAGAGAGGGAGACACAGAATCAGAAACAGGCTCCAGGCTCTGAGCCATCAGCCCAGAGCCTGACGCGGGGCTCGAACTCACGGACCGCGAGATCGTGACCTGGCTGAAGTCGGACGCTTAACCGACTGCGCCACCCAGGCGCCCCACCTCCCCCATTTTTAACAGGGAGCATTAAGCCTATCAATTTTATTATGTATTTGCCTTCACAGCCTATATTCTTCACCCATCCATTCAAACCAAACCCCAAAATTGCACAGGAAACATCTGGCTATTTATCTGTATGTTTTCTGACTAGCAAAAATCAATGTTTATAGTAGAGTTAAAAATAGTTTTTGAGTTGGAGATGGATAAGAGGGGATAATATTTAATTTCCATAAGCCATACGTGCAATAAAATCTAGATACTCAGAAAATTTCGGATTCTGAAGGGATTAGAAAATACCTCCCTTACAAGTCAGGAAGGGGTACATAGCCTCTGTAACTTAAGCAAAATAATATCAAAAGGTCCTATGTGTAAAATCTGCCTGTTAAAAGATCGTGTTTACCACCCTGATAGCAACTGACTCAGCTACAGACTGCTCACAACAGTTTACTAACAGCACAGTAGCGAAAACATCACCTAGGACATTTGAGGGAAAGGTACAGAAAACTGATTATATTATACAACCTGAAATTCCTCATATCCATAAGAGTTCGTTTAATATAAGGAATTATACTTAAAACAAACGTAGACTTCAAGGGGAAAAAAAGCCGGCGGGGCGGGGGGGAGCGATGGCACTGAGATTGTATGAAAATATGAAGAATTAGTTTCCAAATAGCCAATCTCTTTACAGGGAGATTGTAAATTAGCTATTCTGGAACAGTTCCAACTGTATGTATATATTCCAGGCTCTGGAATGTATAAAATGTAAGCCATTTTAAAATTGTAGGTGGCAGTATTTTCTCCTTCTCTTCTTCAAGCTATCTACAAACTTCCTCATTTATGGAACTTTTGGTCCCCAAATCATTTAGCTTTGACTTCAAACTTACTGAAATTAAACATAAATTAAGGGGAACCTGGGTGGCTCAGATGGTTGAGCGTCCGACTTAAGCTCAGGTCATGATCTCACAGCTCATGACTTTAAGCCCCACATCGGGCTCTGTGCTGACAGCTCAGAGCCTGGAACTTGCTTCAGATTCTGTCTCCCTTTCTCTCTGCTCATACTCTGTGTATCTCCCTCTCAAAAATAAATAAACATTAACATTTCCTTTTTTTAATTTTTTTAACGTTTTTATTTATTTTTGAGACGGGGAGAGACAGAGCATGAACAAGGGAGGGTCAGAAAGAGAGGGAGACACAGAATCTGAAACAGGCTCCAGGCTCTGAGCTGTCAGCACAGAGCCCGACGTGGGGCTTGAACTCATGGACCGCAAGATCGTGACCTGAGCCGAAGTCGGCCGCTTAACCGACTGAGCCACCCAAGCGCCACTAACATTTCTTTTTTTAAATAAATACATATAAATAAAGGGAATCTAAATTTTGTGTTTGTTATATTTTTCTGCCATATAAATTCAGAAATGTTAAAAAAAAAAATTGTCATCTGGTAATAGATTTTCCCATCAGGAAATCACAGTACTCCTGTCACTTCCTGCTACTTAACACTATACTAAGTTCAGCACTTATCACCACCACCACCCCTAAAGATGGCTATGCCAAGACAGTATTTTATGCTTCTTACTAAATCATACTAATCTTCTCAAGCTTCTATTTTAAATCTCCTTAGCTTGCATATTTCTACTGGATTCTCAAGTCTACACCTGGGTATTTCTTTACTCATTCATTCATTCATGAGAAATCGTTTCAATTTGTGAGCAAATACTTCACAAATAAGGCAACTGCAGACACCACAAGAGACACAGAATGACAGAACTCTTTTACTGTCCTGATAGTGACAGTCCTGCATCTGTTAACTAGAGAGCAGTATTCCAGTTAAGTGTCCCCAGATTAACTACCCCCCCCACTGCCCTTTGGAGCTGTGACCTTTTGATGATGAATGCATCAGTAACACAAATATTTAACCAGCTTTTAAAAGAATTGTCTTCGTCAAAGCTTGGGAAAGGGAATTGTTTTCATGCACTATCTGAAATAGATTTATAATATTAAAATATGATGAATGAGAATGCTGAAAGATAATAAATTTTAATGAGACCGAGCTTTCAATAACCTGGAAACCCCTGCCCATCAGGGAACTGCGGCTGAAAAGTTTAAACCTCATAAATCAGAGGTTTAATACCTTGCAGTCTGCAGAATCACATGATAAACTTTTAAAACCGTAGATTATCAAATTTTACGCTCAAATATTCAAAGAGAGTCATCAATAATGTGTATGTTTAACATTTGACCCCCATGTGGGTCTACCGATAGGGAATAGAAGCTAATAATTAGAAGTTCTGTCTGTGTAATCAGAATATCAACATCTAAGTATTTTTATTTTTTTATGTTTATTTTTTTATTTTGAGAGCGTTAAAGAGCAAGCACGAGTGGGCCACTGTCTCTCTTTCTCAAAACAAATAAATAAACATTAAAAAATGTGTCAGCCTTTAGTTTGATTCCCTTCCTAACATCAAACAATACAATTTATTATCTGAGACAGAGGGAAAAAAAAAAAAAGCTTTCACTCCCCTCATCATTTCTGAGTTTTTGTGTTTGGCTAGGAGAGGATATATTTGTGATAAAATCCATATTAAACTGTTGGCGCTCTGTACCTGGGGTTCAAATTATTAGAATGGCCTGAGTGGTCAGTTCAATCCCAATTAGAAGCCCATGTACACAGAAAATATACGTGATCTTTTGTAACAGACAAGGGAGTTTGCAGCTATAGAGCCATTGTTCTGGGCACTTGGGATTTGGGATTCTCTCTCTGTCTCTCTTTTTCCCTCTGTCCTCTCCCAAAATAAATAAATATTAAAAAAAAAAAAAACACCTAAGAAAGAACAAACAAGAAAGTGTAATATATTTGACAAATTTATCATTAACATCTTTGGCCCAGAAATCACATCCTAAGGCTACTAAATGACAGAGCAAAATAGCCAGAGTTTTCCTATTACCAAGTTACATGCTGATTTGTAGAGCGTAGGCCAAGAGGTAGCAAAAACCCAAGGAGCTTCAAACTCAGTAATAAAGTCAAAACCATATGAACAGAAGTAGAATAAAGAGGTAATGTAGTCGTCTTATTTAACGTTGTTCAAAATGAATTTCTATTATCCTTAAATGGGAAGGACACTGCATAAATAAACTATTAAGATGTGTTTATTTATTTATTTTTTACCTTTATTCATTTTTGAGAGACAGAGCACAAGCGGGGGAGGGGCAGAGAGAGAGGGAAACACACAATGAGAAGCAGGCTCAGGCTCTGAGCTGTCAGCACAGAGCCCAACGTGGGGCTCGAGCTCACGAGCTGTGAGATCATGACCTGAGCGGAAGTCAGACGCCTAACCCACTGGGCCACCCAGGTGCCCCTATTGAGGTGTGTTTAAATCAAGAGTTCAATGCATTAGAGACCAGATTATTTGATACACTTGAGAGAAGAATTTAGCCCATGATGTTATATATGTTAGCTCAAAGGAATCAAAGTTGGAGCAGATACCTGAGTTCTTAGCAAATCACCAAAAGGAACACTGACTTCTGAGTATGGACCAGAAGAGTGAGGTCTGCTGATTACCTTAAAGCACAGTTATGGGTCTTCCACTACGATAGGAATTGACCTACATTATCATCTTGGATCTGTGGCTGCAGTCCCCCAGAGTTGACTTCCAAGGGCCCCGTGTGAGCAAGTGAAGGCAAGGATCAGAACATGTTGGTTGAAAACTTTGCAAAGCTGGGGGGGCACCTGGATGACTTAGTCTGTTTAGTGTCTGACTTTGGCACTGGTCATGATCTCAAGGTTTGTGAGTTCGAGCCCAGCATTGGGATCTGTGCTGACAGCTCAGAGCCTGAAGCCTGCTTGGGACTGTGTGTCTCCCTCTCTTTCTGACCATCCCCTCCTCATGCTCTTTCTCTCAAAAATAAATAAACATTAAAAAAGAAAAAGAAAAAAAAAAAACCTGGCAAAACTGAGCAAACCACCCTGACTAAGCATCAGTGTCCTATCCTAACCTGATGGGTGAGCGCCCCAGAGTGGATGAGGCTTGCTGACTGCTGTGGACTGAACTATGTCCCCCTAAAACTCATATGTGGAAGCCTCAACCCACAATGTGATGGCTCTTGTAGATGGGACCTTTGGAAGTTAATTCCAAGTGACTAGAACATTGGGAATTAAAACCAAGTGATGTCTACTAGGAAAGCATTAGAGTTTGCTTGTGGCTTCACATAGTTATAGACCATTTGAGATTTCTCTTCTGTCAATATCTTGTTCATATTGGTTTCAATTTGCGTTTTAATTTTCTGGGTTAAAAAAATTGTGTGTGTTATTTATATGGTTTGGATTCTAATTACTATTAATTAAATTATGTCAATGATTGTTTAGCATTTGTTAAATTACATTATGATGAAAAAATAAAACACGAAATGGACAAGCAGATTTATATCTCATTGACTACACAAATTCACCGTGAGTCAGCTGGGCCTTTGTTTTTCACCATCCTTACTCTGGGATCCATTGCTGAACAACATCTCTCTGATGTAGGATACTTCTGGTCCCCAGAGGTAAAGAGAAGAGAAAGGAAGCAAGTAGAAGATTGGCTTTTAAAGCTCTGACCCAGAAATGACACTTTGATTCAGACTTCATTGATCAAATCAGTGGCCACACAAGCTTTTAGTAGGCAGTAGACTCGGAAAGACATTTCTCTTGAATGTATGGCAGGAGAAATAGAATGATTGCGAAAGAGACCAGTAGAAATGTAATCCTAGTTACTTGGCAAATATTTTCTCCCTGTCACTTTTATCACTTTGTTGGTGAGGTGATTTCTGACCCAAAGATGTTAAAGATAAATTTGTCAAATTTATGACACTTTTCTTGTTTGTTCTTTCTTAAGTGTTTTTTTTTTTTTCCCCGTATTTATATTTACTTTGAGAGAGGAGGGAGGGACAAAGAGAGTGAGAAGGGAATCCCAACCAGGCTCGATCCCAGGAACCATAAGATCGTGACTTGAGCTGAAATCAAGAGTCAGAGGCTTAACCAACTGAGCCACCAGGTACCCCTCTTGAGTGTTTGTTTTTTTAAATAAATATTTTCTACCCTGTGTTCACAGAAGCATTCTATTATATATCTAAAATGTTCAGTCGCGCCTGGGTGGCTCAGTTGGTTCAGCATCTGACTCTTGATTTCAGCTCAGGTCATGATCCCAGGGTTATGGGATCCAGCCCCACATCAGGCTCCTGCTTTGGATTCCCTCTCTCTCTCTCTCTCTCTCTGCCCCTCCTCCACTCTCTCTCTTTTTCTCTCTCTAAAAATAAAAAAAAATTATAAAATTTGACCTTTCATATCTACACATTTAACATACCTGGAATTATTTTTTTACCAATCATAAAATCACTAAAATTAGAACTATTTTATTCATTTATGTAATCTTTTTATTGAAATACATTTTACATACAACACTGTGTAAGTTTAAGATGTACAACATATTGATTTGATACATTTATATATTTTCCTACAGTTGCAACTGTAGCGATAACTCCCTTCTCCCTTACGTCACACAATTATTATCATTTTTGTGTGGTGAGAATAACTAAGATCTAGTCTGTTAGCCAATTTGATATTTATAATACAATAATGTGTATAGTCACTACACTGTGCATTATTTCCAGGAGTTTTCTACTAGTTGCACCTTTGCACCCTTGAACCTCATCTCTCCTATCCTCCTACCCCCAGCCTCTTATAACTGCAATTTTACTTTATTTTTAAGACTTCAGCTTTTTGCAGATTCCTCGTGGAAATGGTATCATGCAGTGTTTGTATATCACTGTTTGACTTACCTCACTCAACATAATGTCTTCAAGGTTGATCCATTTTATAAACGGCAGGATTTCCTACTTTCTCATGGCTGAATAATATTCCATTACAACTATATAATTAAGAAAATAATCATAATTTTTTGAGAAATCTCATATTATATTCCATAGTGGCTGAACCAATTTGTTTCCCACCAGCAATATACAAGGATTCTTTTTTCTCCACTTCCTTGCCAACATGTAAGTCTTGTCATCTCTCTCTCTCTCTCTCTCTCTCTTTTTTAGGTTTATTTATTTATTTTGAAAGAGAGAGACCATGAGCAGGAGCGGGGGTCACACATTTAACCAACTGAGCCACCCAGGCTCCCCGTTAAGCCTTGTATTCCTGATGATAGTCATTCCAACAGGTGTGATGTGATTCCTTCAATATCGTTTTGATTCACAAAACGTTGTTGATGATTAGCAATGTTGAGCATCTTTCATGTTTCTGTTGGCCATTTATATAATTTCTTCAGGAAAATGTGTATTTAGTTCCTTTGCCCATTTTTTAATTGGATTTTTGGGGGATTATTTGCTATTGAGTTTTATGAGTTCTTTGTACATTTTGGACGTTAATTCCTTATCTGATATATGGTTTGCAAATATTTTCTGCCATTGTGTAGGTTCCTGTTGCATTTTGTTGACTGTTTCATTTGCTGTGCAGAACATTTAAGTTTGATGTAGTCCCACTTACCGATTTTTGCTTTTTTTTTTTTTTTTGCCTATGTTTTTGGTGTCATATACAAATAAATATTGCCAAGATCAATGTCAAGGAACTTTCTCCCTGTTTTCTTCTAGGAGTTCTACAATATCAGATATTATTTTTAAGTCTTTGATCCATTTGAGTTAATTTCTGTGAGCACAATAAGATAGGGGTTGAATTTCATTTTTTTCTGCAGGTGTTTATCCTGTTTTCCCAGCACCATTTGTTGAAGACACTTTTCTTTCCCCACTGTGTGCTCTTGGCTCCTTGTCTCATATTAGTTGACCATGTGTGTAGGGGTTTAATTCTGTGCTCTCTGTTGTGCTCTATTGGTCTGTGTGTCTATTTTAATGCCAGTGTCATACTGTTTGGTTTACTATAGCTTTGTAGTGTAGGTTGAAATCAGGAAATCAGGTTTGTTCTTCTTTCTCATGATTATTTTGTCTGTTTAGAGTTTTTGTGGCTTCATACCAATTTTGGATAATTGAAAATTAAAAATATGTCTGACTTTTTGAATAATTTTAAAATTAAATATATTAAATTTCAATGTAACAATTTAGTTAATTTTTATACTTTTTCTTATTTCATATTAGCATGTATTTCCTAGTTTTTCTCTTTTGTTTATAATTTTAATTAATGTCTTTTTTCCTTGAATATTACAAATATGCTAATTTTTAAACCATTCATATAATTTTATAAAGATAATTTCAACCAGTGTAATTCACAGTCCTCTTGTGAATTTTGATGGTTATCAATTGTATATTTTCACAGGAAGAATTTATATGTGCAGACTTATTTTGAATAGCAGTATATTTTTTGTATGTTTTTAGTATTTTAATTTCCTTTTCACTCTGTGGTCATCCCTGCTTATCAAATTGTTTCAGGGTTGCTCACATAAATAACACTCAAACTTAGTAGAACACCCAGTTTGATAATATACTTCAAAGTTCCTTTCCCTAGACATAATGGAGTGGTTAGAGATATATTCAATGAGTCCTAGATGGTATGGCTCAGATCTTAAACCAAGTTTTGGGTCCTCAATGGCTCTTCTTCGCCCTTACACACATTTGAATCCAGGGAAACTCAACACTAGACTCTAGCTTCAATAATGACCCTGGTTCCAAGATACGACTGATGTGGAGACATTTTAGTTCTTGTTATATTGTAGAAGGCAACCTACTTATTATCATTGATGTTCTTGGGATGCCATAGCTTACATATATGCATAACTCTGTGTGTGTGTGTGTGTGTGTGTGTGTGTGCGCACGCGTGCATGCATAGGCATCAAAAATGTTTTTTATTTTTTCCCTACATGATTGTGATTTTTTTATTTTTACATTTTTCTAAAATTGCCATGAATTTAGAGTGGAAGTTACATGTGAAATCTGATTACATTCCAACATCTTAATAGAAAAATATGATTCATTTCTATTTATTAAAGGTGAACTAAACTTCAGGCTGTTTCATATGTCAGGGCTAGACCAAACATCAATTATTTAATCATAATTGAACAAAAATAGAAGACTAAATGACAGAGACCCATTGTAGGTTTTCTGTTAATTCCTCATTAATTTATGATTTCTTATTAATTTCAGTGCCAAGGGAAAGCAAGACACTTTCCCAGTACTGCCAAGCATTGCCAGAGGCAGGATTTTTGATGTCCTGAACTACTGTGCACAGTGATACTCAAGTTGCTTTCCATTTTAGTGGAGCCAAGTCCCTCCTTCAACAATAAAGAAAAGGTAAGGAATTTCTCAGATAACATAGAGTTTTAAGCAAAGGGAATTTCTTACACCACACGGCTGATTTGCAAACGTAATTGTCAAAAATGCTAACTTTTCCTTAAAAAACAATACTCTTCAAAGAAAAAGCATATAATGAATAATAGTTCATGACAGCCGAAGTCAAAAATATACAAAACAGGGGCGCCTGGGTGGCGCAGTCGGTTAAGCGCCCGACTTCAGCCAGGTCACGATCTCGCGGTCCGTGAGTTCGAGACCCGCGTCAGGCTCTGGGCTGATGGCTCGGAGCCTGGAGCCTGTTTCCGATTCTGTGTCTCCCTCTCTCTCTGCCCCTCCCCTGTTCATGCTCTGTCTCTCTCTGTCCCAAAAAAAAAAAAAATATACAAAACACTGTTTGTAAAATGCTGAGATTGCTCATAAGTGTAAAAAGTGTGCCAATAGAGCTTTGGCTATTCAACAAAACATCCTAGGCATAGAAAAGCATGAAAAAGTATGATATTTTAATATAAATTACATGGGTAGTGGTCCCCGTAAGACAATTATGTTTTTGCCCCAATTGCTCTGCATCTCTTTATCTTCTACTATTTCTTTCAAGATTCTGAGTCTGGCCTTTCTTCAAATCAGCCATGATAGCTTAAAACCAAATAACAGGGCAACAGTGTGTTGTCTGCAAGGAGTCTGTATTATACACTGTATAGTGTCTGTGCTTTGGGACTCGAACCAACCATTTTCCTCCTTAGATGGACAATTTTGCAACAAACTCCCTTGTTGTGTTCTTGACCTTCTCCCGTATTTCAGGAGGAGACTTGGTGATCAGAAAGAACAAGTTTCACGTTATGGAAGATAGGAGACATTTAGGTTACATTGAAGAAGAAGCAACTGAAACCATGAGATATATCTAAAGATTACAATGGCTAATTTTAGACATAGTGAGTTTCCTGTTGCTAAGGAAGTCAGCCATGGTGTAGAAAAGAAGCGAAACTGTTTGGTTATAGAAGACATTCAAACACAAGCTATGTCCTTTTCTAAAAATTGTTGTGGCATCAAAATTATTTAATATTTTCAGAATAATTTATAATATAATTTAATATTCCTATCTCAAAGTTGGAAAAAGGAAAAACATGGGATAAAAAGTGTCCAGTTCACTTGTTTTTACTAATTACTAAATGGTACATTCAAGAACATGAAAATGTTACCAGTTCTAAGGATTCACAGGGTAAGCTTCAAACAGAAAAGAAATCCTTGAAAAGTTGTTGTTGTTATACAATAGTGTGAGTCATACATTAAGAGCTATTTTCTTTTCTTTTCCATGATGTCACTTAACAAATTAAATAACCTAAAGTAAACCCAAGTTGGCAAACAATCTTTTTTATACCAATGTCATAAAAACCAACGTAAAAGAATAACTATATTGCTAACCTGTCAATGATTGATAAACCATAAAATTTTAGCAGTCTTCTGCGATCAGATAAATTTTTAAAAAAAGGCCTTTCCTCAACTTTATCAACATAAGTAAGAAAGCAATTAACTTTACTCTTTCAACTCAAAAGTGTGAACTATAAACTGCTCCAGACAGTCATCTGGAAAACATTGTATTTGAATCAGAGTTGTTTGTTTTTGTGGGGTTTTTTTTGTTGTTGTTGTTTTAAATAGAAATCACACCCAAAGCACAGCACTTAAGAGAGGTTTTCTTCTTTGTTCTTCAGTTACTTCTCCCAGATTTGCCTTTGCCTTCCTCCCTCCCTCCCATTCTCTTTGTCCTCTTCTTTCCTTCTCTACTTCATTCCACATATGTGTATTGAACACCCTTGACTCTCAGGAATTGTTCCCACTCATCATATACAAAAATAAAACCGCAGGCACCTGCCTTCAGTCTATCAGGACACTGACCTTCAAGTAACCATTTGCAGAATAATATGAATATCTTTCTATTTACTTTTGCATACTTTACTTTTTCATCCATTAGCTGTTTTGTCTAGAAAGGCTTGTGATGTCATCTTTGTCAAGTTTAATGTTATGTAAGCATTTATTCATAGAAAAGAATGAAACATTTGTCATAACATATATATGTTGGTTCATTACTAAACTCAAGTCAAGTCTGTTTTTTGGGTTTTGTTTCTTACTTGATTTTTTTCCATTTTTCATTGGCAAAATAAATTAGGCTGAATCTATATCTTTATTATACAGAACCCATAAGGCACAAATAAAAGCTTGCTGCTGTAGGCAGTAATTATTTCAAAGTACATTTGGTTTCATTTTATGATAGGATGCCAACTTCCCATTGAAAGGCAAATCTTGTATATCAAAAGGTTAAATAGGATGATATTTAAATAGAATTCCAGAGGGTTAAATTTAGAATGCTGAATATGTTCAATAGAAGACCAATCTCTGGTCCTGTTGAATTGTACTCAAAGAGAAATTGGACACATTTTCAGTCACTTTAAGTTTCTAAATTGCTATACCATTGCAATTTGTGATTTTGTACAAAATTGTTTCATAAAAATGTGTTTTTAAAGAGGCATATGATAATGAAATTCTATGCAGCCATTAAATATGAAACAATGTGATAGAATATATTGGCATGGAAAGTCATAAATAAAAAAAACATGTGTTTTAAAATATTAACTTTAGTGTGAAGCATCTATGCAGATGGTAATATGTGAATGCGTACTCCACGGTTTACAAATAAAAATAAAATTACATAAAAAATATTTAAATGTCATTGCCTTGTTCTGCCACTTGCATAAATAATATGTAATACTCATCCTCCACCTCTTTTAAAGTGTCTCATGAGAAGGTTTTCTAGTGTCTTCTATTATTGGAATCCATGTTGATGCCTGCTTCTTGCTGCCATTGTCCATATAAACTTTACAGTCAAGTTCATTAGTCCAAGTAGAAAAAAGACAATATATAACCTGTATTATACTGTTCTCAGCTCTCTCTCTCTCTCTCTCTCTCTCATCTTGTTATAAAACATCTCAGGGAAATAAATACTTATATTCCTGACATACCAATTCATCTTCCATGCTAATAAATGTTTAAAATTTTAAGCCCAAAAAGAACTTTGTTATTTCCATGTAAGTTTATGAATAGGAAAACATTTGGAGCACCTATGCGGCTCAGTTGGTTAAGCATCTGACTTCGGCCCCAGTCATGATCTCATTGCTCGTAAGTTCAAGCCCTGCATCGGGCTCTGTGCTGACAGCTCAGAGCCTGGAGCCTGCTTCAGATTCTGTGTCTCCGTCTCTTTCTACCCCTCCCCCACTCTCTCTGACTCTCTCCCTGTCTCTCTCTCTCAAAAATAAATAAACATAAAAAAAATTAAAATAAGGAAAACATTTGAAGGAACATACAGCAGGATATGAACAGCAATTATTTCTGAGTACTCAGACTGTAGTGTATTGCTTTTTATTTTGTTTGTTTTTCTTTTTTTTTTCTTTTTCTCTTTTAGAGAAATAGAAAACTTTATTGTGTGTAAATAAAAGGGTAGTGTAGTTGTCTTCCCAAAGGTCCGCTGCTTCCCAGCTTTCCTCGACAGTGAACTGGGACACCATATCCATCTCCTCAGAAGAAGAAGGTCTCTCCATTGCCCCTGCCACTGGTTCTACCTCCTGGACTTCTGGATTGACCAAGGCCTGCCTCCGTGTGCTCCCGAGGCAGCCAAGGGGACAGCACCGCTGGAAAGCCTTGACCACGGGTTTATTTGGTTTTCTAAGTTTCCTACTGTGAACATACACTGGTTTTTAAAGAAAAGCACAACAGGGCACCTGGGTGGCTCACTCAGTTAAGCATCTGACTTCGGCTCAGGGCATGATCTCATGGTCATGAATTCGAGTCCCACATCAGGCTCTGTGCTGACGGTTCAGAGCCTGGAGCCTGTTTTGGATTCTGTGTCTTCCTCTCTTTCTGCTCCTCCCCCACTTGCTATCTCTCTCTCTCTCTCAAAAATAAATAAACATTAAAAAAATAAAAGCCTAACAATAAAGTCAATTTAAGAATTTAACATTCATAAAAATCAGCAATGCCTATTAGTAAAATATTATTTTTGGTTTACTGAATATTAGCCAAATACTTACTGCACTTGCTCAAATTCTAATGCTGATTGAGAGTAAAAAGGAATGTAAGTAAAAGCAGTCTGTTATTTTTTAAGTTAAACTTATATATTGGATAATTTGCTAATTCTGCTGTTTGACATTATAGAAGCCTACTATTCTAAAGCATGGTTTGTTATGCAAATGTTAATTATTCAGCTCTATGGTATTAATACAAAAGTAATTTTTTGTTAATAATCATGCTTTCATTTACATCAAAGGGTGGAAACATATTTCTAAACATGTAACTGTCCTTAAGTGTGATGAATATTCTGATCTACTGGCATTAGGGGAACATAGAAGCAGGGTCTATGAGACCAGAAAGGCCTCTAAGTAAATAAATGTTAAAGTAGGATATAAAACGTGGAAGTAGTTAATGTGGGTTAAAGAGAAAGGGAGAAATTAGAAAGGAAAATCATACAATTACACAAGCCTTTAAGGAAAAAATACTAGAAGTGGTGAGTATGCTTTTCATCAATAAAAGAATAGAAGACACACATGCAGCCGAAATAAGGTTAGAAGAATTTCCTTCAAAGAATATATTACTCATAACTCAGGACATCTTGGGGACCCAGAATGGTTCAGTTGGTTAAGTGTCTGACTCTTGATTTCAGCTCAAGTCATGATCTCATCGTTCATAAGATCGAATCCTGCATCAGGCTCTGCACTGACAGTACTGAGCCTGCTTGGGATTCTCTCTCTCTCTCTCTCTCTCTCTGGCCCTCCGCAGCTTGCACAGGCACATGCATGCTCTCTCTCTCTCTCTCTCTCTCTCAAAAAATAAACTTAACAAAATTTTAAAAACCCTCTTAAAAAAGAATTCAGGATATCTCACTAATTTTATTCAACTAATATTCAAGAATGTGTATATATATATATGTGTGTATACACACACACACATATATATATATATATATATATATATATATGGTATGCCTTGCAGGATAGTATGATAGCCCTACTATTTTTTTAAGTTCATTTATTTATTTTGAGTGGGGGAGGGGTTAGAGAGAGAAAGAGAAAATGAGAGAGAGAGAGAGAGAGAGAGAGAGCTGCCAGCATGGAGCCCAGGGCTTGAACTCACCAACCATGAGATCATGACCTGAGCCAAAACCAAGAGCTGATGCTTAACCAACTGAGCCACACAGGCATGCCTATCCTGCTATTTATAGTAAATTATTTCATATTATATTTGTGCTTCTTCCATAATTGCCATAAAATATGTACTATATGATTTTAACTCTATTAAAAGAGGTGTGTGCTTGTCTTTGTATGACTATGTTGTAATTGGGAGGTCTCTTGCTTATTTCTTCACTCATTATTTCTTAAGGTCCTTTATTGTGTGAATAAATATTTCTTACCAGAAAAAGTATATTAACTGTAACTAATGTGTCATGTATTTCTTCATGTGTGTAACAACGTCAAATAGTGTAATACTTAAGACAAATTGAAACCAATTTCCATTATTTCTGTTTTTCTAGAAAAGCAAAATCATATGAATATAAGCATAAAAAAAAAGATTATTTACTACTACCCATCTGTTTCTGCTAACGGACCCAATGTTTACAACTAGAATCAGAGTGGGAGAGCATTTGCGGGAGACTAACTGCTCACCAGAGGCTCCCTGTTCCTTGGAAACAAATGAAACTTAGTCTTTGTTTTGTGTTCACTTAATTCTACAATTGCGGGAGGCAAAGTTATCCCGAAGATAGGAAAGATGGAAATAGACAAGGGGAAGGGCGTTTGTAAAACAATTTCTCTATGAATGATAGAACCAAAATAATTCACCTATTTCATGTGCCTGGAAATAACCTCTATTTATTAAATAACCTTATATATCTAAAGAAACAAGACTATACACAAGTAAAGAGACTACTCTTTCAATGGTAAAATGACACATTGTTATTTTGTGTTTAATTCATTTGGTAACTTCCCTATTGTAGGATATATTAACTCTTTAAAACACTAGGGAAGTATTTAATGTACTGAAGAACTTAATTTAATAGGACCCCAGAAGCCTGAAAGCAACTTACTCAGTGGGAGAATCTGGCTCATTAAGTTCAGTGATGCAGCACCCAAAGGTATTGAATTTTAAATGAATTCACAAACCTAATAAATCATCCTGGCTGTCAAATGAAATATAATTTGTGAAAAATTTATTACCCATGATTATCATGTATTAAACATAAGGTTTAAAATCTAAGCAAATGTTATACTCCTAGTTGGATAAATACTCTAGATTGCAAGGAGTCTTTAATGCAATTTGACATAGAGCTGGTCGTGGCAGAGTTTATATTCCTAATGAACTCCATCTCCATCTTGGAGAGCTTTCTTCCTCGGTGGACTCCTGAACCCCTCTCAGATGGTGTCACATACATCCTTGTGCTTTGAGTTCTAAATCCATTCACTCATATTTTTCCGAATGCCCCTTTGTCTCCTGTGCTTTATCGGATGCCCTCAGTGCCATTTTGGAGGTGATGACAAACAACAGACATTGTACAGGAATCATTTGTGGCCAGAAAAAGCACCTTGAAATCTAAACTCAGCTGACTGATTTACGGCTGCCTTTCACTGCAGCATCATTCTATGCAACTTTCCTGTTTTTGACTTCTGTCTGAATTTGGTTGGGTTGTCCCCATACAAGAAAGCAGATGTTATCTATATCTCCTTTCACTTTTGTGTATGGCAAAGGATGTCAAAATTCGCAACTATGTAACCCTAATTTCTTGGCCTTATTGTCAACCCAGGGGCCTGATGGAGTTCATCCATCAGTTATTTTTTTGTATTGAAATTTGTATTTGATTGATACAAAAGTTGATAAGCACTTATTCAGGAGTACTCTACAAGGCCAAACAAAATTTAATTCGTATCTTGGTGGTAGTAATTCAGAAGGAATCTATATCCAGATCTCAAACACCAGGAAGTAAAAATTCTAGGAAATGTTTTATCTGCCCAAGTTGCAATTTCTAACATTCTTCATCTAATTGATGCAAACCCTGTAAATGGTTCAACATAATTTGCGTAATTAATTGAGTCTATTTGTAAAATTCATTATGGAGAAATATCTTGCTGCTATTTGGGGAAAATATGAAACTCATTTAGATTATAAATGAAAAATGATGCATAAACATACAGTAGGCATATAAATATGCTTATAATTGTATACTTTAGAAAGTATACACATATAATATCTAAGGAGATTTTTGGTTCAATACTTTATTTGAGTGCTAAATTAATATTGCATACACTCATCCATTTATATACATATTCAATATGTCATTTCAGCTTCTGTTTGGTGTATCAGGTATAAAACAGGAAACCAGTTCTCCTTCAGATTGTTATAATCCAACTGGAAGACTATAGAGAAAAGAAGTAGACATGTGACAATAATTTCCATGAAATAAGAAGCATGACTATGGTTTAGAGGGTGTGAAAATATGTGGAAAGACAACTTCTTAAACAGGGAAAAAATATCTGCTAAGGCCAAGAATTGGGAAATGTCCCTGGCATGTTCAAGAACAGCAGACAAACCAATATTTAGAAGCAGGGCGAGTGAACAGTCCAAGGAGATAGGATCCAAGTGAGATGTGGCTGGATGTCAGGAGTCATTGGGTATTTTATGGGGCTTCTTAGGGGCTTTGTGATTTATTCTTACTGAAATGCAAAGCCATCTAAGGATTTTTTCTTTATTTTTTTAATGTGTATTTTTGAGAGAAAGAGAGCATGAGTGGAAGAGGGCAGAGAAAGAGGGAGACACAGAGTCTGAAGCAGGCTCCAGGATCTGAGCTGTCAGCACAGAGCCCGATGTGGGGCTCGAACTCACAGACTGTGAGATCATGACCTGAGCCGAAGTTGGACGCTTAACTGACTGAGCCACCCAGGTGCCCCTCTAAGGATTTTTAATAAGTGCCTGGTCCAGTTTTTTTAAAGACTAACGTATAGAAAGTATGCAAATAAGAGAAAGAATCCCATATGATCTATGTGGTGGCTATTTCAATAAGATTAAAATTACATGACTGTAAGACCCAGGAGGGCAGGGATTCTGTTGTTGTTTTTCAACTGTTGTCAATCCACAACAGAGCTGTATTAGAGATGTTTTAGTCACTCAGTAAACATTGTCAAGTGAATGAACAGTGGATTGAATGAGGGTGAAAATGGACATATACAATGGAATCCTGAATATAGTTTGAACATAGAGCTAATAGATTTGCTGAGAGATTGGGCATAAAGTGAAAGAAAATAAATTAAAGGTGGATCTTTTGGGTTGAGTAACTGAAAGAATGTAGCTGCCATTTACTGAGATGGGGGTGGGGGGCGAAGTGTAGGAACTGAGTTTAGGAGCAGAGTGAATCTAATGGCTTTGGAACTGATAAATTTGTAATTTTTAACGGATTGCCAGATGACAACTAAGCACCTGGATATATGAAAATGATTATATGCAAGAATTCTCTGTTTATTATTTCACTGATCACAATACAATTTTAAATTGGCCCGAGTTCTTACAATGGCTTCCAGTTAAGGTTTTATTTCCCATGGTAAACCTAGGAAAAAGAGAAGAGTAGTATATATTTAAATGTTAGATAGGGTCTCAGTATAATGTTTTATCATCAGTAGACATTGCAAGCCTCAAACAGCTGACGTGAGAAAATTACATTTTGTGACCACTAGGGAAAAGAGGCATAGAAGATGCATAGACAGACTAAGCACTGGTGAGTGAATGATCAAGAAAGCTTTGTTAAGGGAAGGTTCATGTGATTTTGCCATATTTAAAGTGTGACACCAACCTTTCAAACTTTTAACATAATAAGGGCAAGTAGGCGACTGAATGAAAATGAATTTAGTCAAATTAATATTCTTTTTTTTTCCTAATTTTGTTTTTGTTTTTGAGAGAGAAAAACAGAGAGAGAGAATGGGGGAGGGAGAGAGAGAGAATCCCAAGCAGGTTCCACACTCTCAGTGCAGAGCCCAATGTGGGGCTCCAACTCATGAACCATGAGATCATGACCTGAGCCGATATCAAGAGTGGAACGCTTAACCGCAACTGAGACCACCCATGCACCCCCAAATTACTATTCTAATTTATTTTCAATAGTTAATAAAAGTAACAAAGTGAGGAAAGAAATGTGTACAGAAGACTAAACAGATATCTTTTTGGTGATTGATTTATTTGAAAAAACTAGATGACAAACTCAAGCAACAAGAATTCAGTTAAACTTCAGTCATTCATCCATTACATTAACAGTGCCCTACCCAAATTATGGTTAGCTCTGTTTACTGAGCCCTTCAATTATTATATGTATCTAGAAAGACAATCTCCTTCATACAGTGTCTAAAGAAATTTTGGTGACAGGAGACAAAGGTGCCTAATTACCCCTCGCCAAAAATACTAAAAAGTCACTGTTTGGGGCAGATCTTCATGGAAACGTGTCTGACGTACTTCAAAACAATCTCAGTAACATAGAACAATTATTAGTGATTTTAAGTAAACCTTGATTTGGTAAATCTTAAGTTCTCACAAGGACCCAAGAGTAGCAGCAGCAGAAAAATAAATAACTTCCCATACCAAGGTAAACTCATCAGTTCCCAGTACATGTTTATTACTAAAGTGTAATGCAGATTATGCCTAAATTCCCCGATCTAGCAAAATATGCTGGCTGAGGACTAGCATATAGAGTTAGAGTTTTGTTGTTTTGTCGTTTATTTACATACTCGATTTCAAAGAAAATGTAAACTGATGGAGTAATGACAAAGAATGGGAACAACCCCCACATCTGCCAATCATGACCTCTATCAACAATTGAATGTATTTCTTCTAACTACTACATATGTTGAAAACCATGCTTAACATGACTTTAGGTAATTATAACTAGCACTACTCACAACAAGCTTGACATTTCAAGTTCCCTTGAAAGCCACACCCATAGATGCTGCTTCATAAATGTTTGTTTCCCGCCCCGTTTTCAACACAGACATTTGTAACTAATGGCTGTTTGTAGAGGTTGCTACAAAATAGAACTAACACTACCCTAAACATTCTGTCTAAAATAGCATGCTATTATCGACTAATCATTTATTTAATAAAATCAACATTAAAAATTATCCTTCCACTTTTTCTTATGTCAACACTTGCTATTTACTTTGGAGTTTATAGAAGCTTACCACAGTAAATATTATAAATGAGTCAATATGATTTTATCCTCATGTGATCATTTCATAAAATTGTAGATACGTATGGTATGCTTCATATTAGATTTTCATAGTGCATATTTAAAGCTAGCATTTGTCTATTTAAAAACAATGGATTACATGTCATATATGACTATCTGAAAGCAAGGAAAATTTTAATAACAAGAAACAGTTTGGTAATAATAATTAATTCAGTTCATCTGCTTAGCATATAAATTCAATAATAAGGATCAAAGTGATTACTATAAATTGATTAGCTCTCTACAGAGCATAAATGCTACTTTGCTAGACTAACATTAGCATCTGTTATACAAAAAATATTTCATAAAATCCGTTTATTTGTTTAGAATAGTTTTTAGCTAAGATCATATTGAACTATATATTCAATATATTCTTAATTTTTTCCATTAATACTAAACACAGGAGTGAATTGCTTTCTAAGATATTCATTGAAGAATGGCATACGTATAATTACTTCACATAATTTAACTTAAAACATATTTGTAGTGTACATTCTTAATACAGTTGACCTCAGAAATCAGGAATTAATTTAGTTAACATCAGAAACCAGGAATTCTGTTATTAAATACACCATTCAATTGTAAATATTTTTTAACTGATGTATCTATTAACCATTATAATTTTTAAATTATTTTAATGTTTATTTATTTTTGATTGAGAGAGAGAGAGAGAGAGAGAGAGAGAGAGAGAGAGAAATCACAATCAGGGGAAGGCAGAGAGAGAGGGAGACACAAAATCCGAAGCAGGCTCCAGGCTCTGAGCTGTCAGCACCTAGCCCGACCCAGGGCTGGAGCTCATGAACCTTGAAATCATGACCTGAGCTGAAGTCGGATGTTAAAGTGACTGGCCCACCCAGGCACCCTTATTAACCATTATAATTTTAAAAAATTTCTGTCATAGGTGTTAAGGAAAATATGTCTTACCACAAGATGCATCATAAAGTAAAACTGATTACGCATGCACCTTTCATGCAAAAATTTTTTTTCACAAATTTGAAGTTAGCCATGATTTTTGGCGAGCTGTCATCATTCAGAATGTGCAGTTAATTTGCAATTATATTTTTAAAATCACCAAATTTCCTGGGGTGCCTGGATGGCTCAGTCGGTTTAGCAGTCGACTCTGATTTCGGTGCAGGTCATGATCTCACAGTTCCTGTGTTCAAGGCCCCCATCAGGCACTGAGCTCACAGCTAAGAGCTTCCTTTTAATCCTCTGTCTCCCGCTCTCTGCCCCTCCCCCACTTGCACTCTCTTTCAAAACTAAATAAATGGTAACAGATTTTTAAAAATATGGTAAAATCACCAAGTTTCCGGAGTTCCTTGTAACTTTCTTTTGCTTTGCTCAGTTCCTCTAATTTGACCCACCACTCACTTTAAGAAAATCATCCCTAATCTGCTGTACTCCATGTCTCAAGATATACATTAGTGAGTTATTCTAAGAAAAATATCCTGCACCACCACCCATGCCAATAAATTGATCTTTACCAGCCATGTCAGAAGCCCATCAAGCACTTTGACCCCACCCTAGGTCTCTCCTACCCTCCAAAATGAAATTTGCCAAACTTTTGCAGTAATAACTTCTTTGCATTTCTTTATAGTTTTGTTTCGTAAATGATCATCCCCACACATTTGTGTTTAGTCTGGTCCATTTATTTTTTTATTCTAATTTATTTTAAATATATTTTTAGAGTAGTTTTAGGGTCACAGCAAATTTGAAGGGAAGATAGAGATTTCCCATATAACACCTACATTTACACAGACAGAACCTCTCTCATTATCAAATTCTTCCACTACTGATACATTTGTTACATCTGATGAACCTACATTGACACATCATTATCATCCAAAGTCCAGAGTTTACTTTAGGGTTCACTCTGGGTGATATGAATTCAGTGGCTTTGGACAAATCAGGAACCATAACTATCCATTATTATAGTGTCCTACTGAGTATTTTCACTGCTCTAAAAATTCTCTGTGCTTCCCCTATCCATAACCCATTCTCCCATTTCCCCGGAAAACATTGATCCTTTACGGCCTCCATAGTTTTGACATTTTCATGGAGTCTTATGGTTGAAGTCAGGCTTCTTTCACTCAGTAATAATATTCACTTAAGGTTCCTCCATTTCTTTTCATGGCTTGATAGCTCATTTCTCTTCAGCAATGAAAAATATTTCATTGTTCAGATGGACCATAGTTTATTTATCCATTCACAAATGGAAGACCAACTTGGTTGCTTCCACATTCTGGCAATTATCAATACAGTTCTTATAGACATCTGTGTATAGGTTTTTTGTGGACATAATAATGATTGCTGGACTATATAACAAGAGTATGTTTAGCTTTGTCTAAAACTGACAGACTTTTCCAAAGTGGATCGTCTGCATTCCCACCAGCAATGAATTACTTTTTGTGGAGGATCTATGGCTCATTTGTTTGTATGTGGACATCCAGTTGGTACAGCACCATTTGTGGGAGAGACTGACTTTGTTCTTCTGTATTGTGTTTTCTCCTTTGTCAAAGATTGGTTGACCATATTCATGTGGGTGTATTTCAGGGCTTTCTGAAATACTGAAATACTGAAATACTGCCTCTATTACTATAGCTTTATAGAAGTTTTTGAAGTTGGGTAGTGTGAATTCTCACTTTGTTCTCCTTCAGTATTGTATTGGCTATTCTGGGTCATTTGTCTCTCCATATAAACTTTTCAATAAGTTATTGCAATCCACAAAATAATTTGCTGGGATGGCTAATTAAAATAAAAATAAATCTACTTTAACCTATAGATTTCTCCCTCCATCTTTTTTCTTATATATATATTTTTCCTGTAAAATAATCTGGGATTTTTAACTTGCAGATTTTTCTGTAGGTTAGATTTTGTCGATTGCTATTTCATTAGGAAAAATATAATATCTATTCTTTCTTTCCTTTTTTTTTTGGTATGTTTGTTATTGCCTACATACACTTGTGATTGAAAATTGCAAACTGTTGACGTTTTAAATATCTCTTCTTTTAAATTAATTACTTGCATTTTTTTTTTCTAAAAAGACACTACTTCTAGAATTTGGGTATGCAGTGATGTAGTTCACACAAGAAATTCAGAATAAATGTTTGTTTCATATTCTCTCTTTTCCCAGTTTTCAGGATAATGGATTAGTTCTCTGTAATTTTCCAAAGTTCAACCACTAAGTTTCTTTTATATGACTTAATCATGAATTTATGGTTTTATATTTATTTAAAGTATTAATTATTATTTTATTTGTAACTAAAATTGTGTCAATTTAGTAAGTGAGTCATTGGCTCATAAGTACTTTTGACATGACCCCAGCAATTTTTTTTAATGTCTTATCCACCATTTTGTTAACCAGATGTTCCAGTTTTATCTTGTTTTTTTTTCACATTCCAAATCCCACTTGCATTCCATTCTTTTTCCCCCCAAGAAGATCTGCTTTACTTTAAAAGGATATGGCACTTTAAAACTATTACCACTGGAGATGTTCACTGCTTCTGAACTGGTCATTAGTTTCAGGCTAGGCTTCTTTTTTTTTTTTTTTTTTTTTTAATTTTTTTTTCAACGTTTATTTATTTTTTGGGGACACAGAGAGACAGAGCATGAACGGGGGAGGGGCAGAGAGAGAGGGAGACACAGAATCGGAAACAGGCTCCAGGCTCTGAGCCATCAGCCCAGAGCCTGACGCGGGGCTCGAACTCACGGACCGCGAGAACGTGACCTGGCTGAAGTCGGACGCCCAACCGACTGCGCCACCCAGGCGCCCCTGGGCTAGGCTTCTTTAGGGAACAGAACTATAAAAATATGTCTCTGTGTATTTCATATCTGTGTGTAAAGTTTTTAAAGATTTTTTAGAGATAAAATTTCTCATGCATTCATATTGAATCTTCCAATTTAAATTCAGTACAACCAGGCTTTAGTTAATATTATCTAGATTACATCTGTATTTCCTTTCTTCCATACCGAGATAACTGGTTTTCAAGGACACAAGGGATGATAGAAATAGAATGCATCATAATTAATACTTTATCCACATGACACACATAATCATTTAAGAATTACATTAATAAAACCAACACCACAACCTACATAACCACTGGGAAAGCAATCTTAAAAATGCATATATTCTCTGCCTTCTCCATATATTTTACAATGTTACTATATCTACACTGAATGCACATATACCATTATGCTCATACCTTTTCCCTTTTAGCTTTTGTTAAGTTATTATATGTTTAAAACTTACCACCAGTATTTATGCTCATATCTGAAGTCTACTTTTTGTTTTTTTTGTTTGTTTGTTTGTTTGTTTGTTTTTTACATTTCTTTATTTTTGAGACAGAGAGAGACAGAGGACGGGGGTGGGGAGGGGAAGAGAGAGAGGGAGACACAGAATCGAAAGCAGGCTCCAGGCTCTGAGCTGGCAACACAGAACCTGATGTGGGGCCCAAACTCACCAACCGGGAGATCATGACCTGAGCTGAAGTCCGACGCTCAACCGACTGAGGCACCCAGGCTCCCCTGAAGTCTACTCTTGAATGAATACTTCAAGAAAAGTTCTTGTTGGGGCTCCTAGGGGACTCAGTCAGTGAAGCCTCTGACTTCAGCTCAGGGTCTCGTCCATGGGTTCAAGCCCCACATTGGGCTCACTGCTATCAGCATAAAGCCTTCTTCGGATCTTCTGTCCTCCTCTTTCTCTGCCCCTCCCTTATGTCCATTCCCTCTCAAAAATAAAAAAAAAAATCAAAAAAATGTAAAAAAAATCATAAGTATTCTCATAATTGTTTGCTGTTAATAGTCTGATTCTACGGGGCACCTGAGTGGCTCAGTAGGTTGAGCATCTGACTTCGGCTCAGATCATAATCTCATGGTTTGTGGGTTGGAGCCCCACGTGGGGCTCTGTACTGACAGCTCGAGCCTGATACCTGGTTTGGATTCTGTCCCTCCCCCTCTGTGCCCCTCCCCCACTCACAATGTGTCTCTCACTGCCTCTCAAAAATGAAGAAACGTTAAAAAAATTAAAAAAAAATAGTCTGATTCTACATTTTGCCTTGAGTATCAGTTTTGATGGATATGCACTTCTTTGTTTAAATATTCTTTTCTTGATATATTAATGACATTATTCAATTTTATCATTTGTAAAGTGCTGCTTTAAAAAATCTGAGGATAATCTACTTTTCCCTTTGGTACTTTTGTCTATAGGTCCAGAGGATTTTTTTTTAATTTAAACTATAGTAATTTCATTACAACCTGCATCAGAATTCTTCACGTCGGTTTTGTATTCTCAGGTATATGGTGCACGTTTTTCATAATTTAATCTGTTTATAATGTTTTGTAACCTTTTGTAAAAACCAGGAACTTTTTTGAGCTAGAGATTTTAGTCTATATTCTACAACCACGTATTCATTTTATCTTTAAAGATGTATATTCACTGTATGTTGAATCTTTCCCTGTTGACAATAGCTGTATATTTCAATTTTCTTAATTTTTCTTCATTTCCTTGGGTTTTTAATTTTTTTCCCATTTAACGTGTTTCTGGTAAGGCACTCTCTATTCCACTTATTCACAATTGTGTTGCTTCAATTTTCGTGGCCTTGGCTGAAATTATTTTTCTTGTATTTCTAAAATTATTTCCTCAATTTTATCAACATATTTCTGAGTTTTTCAAACTTTGCTATGTTGTTAGATTGTGTTTAGTAGTGCTTTATTAATGTCTTCCCTTGCATTGGAATAAAAGGCACCCTTCATTCTGTGGCCATAACTGTGATGAATTTTCATTGTATGTAGGCATGTTCTTCAGCATGTTACTCTTTTTTTTTTCTTCCTTTTACACTCAGTTGGTCATTTTTATATCAGATCAGTTTACTCAAACTTGTTGAAGTATGTTGTCATTTATAGTATCTTCTAAGCTCAGACAATTTTTTTCATGTGTGATTGCGTGTATGTGTACGTGTGCATCTGGTGTTTAAAATATGAAAACTAAATTTCCAAGACTTACTGGTAATGGTCCCGACAATGATTTTTTCTTTTAATCTTTTTAATGTTTTACTTATTTATTTATTTATTTATTTATTTTATTTTTAATTTTTTAATGTTTATTTTTGAGAGACAGAGAGAGACAGAGAACAAGCAGGGGAGGGACAGAGAGAGAAGGAGACGCAGAATCTGAAGCAGGCTCTAGGCTCTGAGCTGTCAGCACAGAGCCTGATACAGGGCTCGAACTCCTGAACTGTGAGATGATCATCTGAGCTAAATTCGCATGTTTAAGCCATTGAACTACCCGGATGCCCCACCCTACAATCACCTTCATATGGACCTTCTCTTTCTTTCTTTTCTATTATTCTTCATATTTTTACTCCACTCCCAGGAATTTCTTCTCAGTTTGGGGTCCTCTTTTGAAGAAATGTCCAACGGCTCACTTTCTAAAAGGGTTCATCAGTGCTAATCACAACCAGTCCCTTGAGAAGCACTATTGTCCTTCTGCATTCAACTCCTTTTAGCTGTATAAAATCACTTCCTGTGTCAGCTGCTGTTCTCAGTTTGGCCTAGGGCTGGCCAGTTAACTCCAGATGGCTATTTTAGGGATCTCCTATTTTTGGGTTTATCAGCCATCCCTTTACTTCCCATAGGTTTTCCTCATATAGAGTCCTGTAACATGCAGCAATTTTTTGACTTTCAGTTAATTGCCCCCACCCACTTTTATTTTGAAGTCTGTGGGGATACTTTATTATTTAATTTTGTTGAAAAATTTGTCCATCAGCTTTTGCTTTCAGGTTGTACTTGCTCCCTTTTTATGAAGGGGCTCAGAAAAATTAGTAACTCTGGTATTATTAAACTTATCTGCTCAACATCATCCATTTAATGTATTTTACAGTAATGAACTAGGAAATTGTGATCCTTTTTCTACACTGATCTGTAAAAGCATAAACTAATTAATAAATAATGCTGAATGGTAAAATTTTTGTATTTAGATCCAATTGAATTTTTAATTTATTTTTGTTTTTGAGGCAAATAAGATAGTTTTTTTTGTTTTGTTTTGTTTTGTTTGTTTTGTTTTGTTTTGTTTTTTTGCAAATAAGATAGCTTAAAGACTGTCTCTAGATTTGCTTCAACTCGTGAGGATAGGACATGTGGAGTTTTCAGAATCATCCCAGCAACATCACTGACTTCGGGCAGTTTAGAAATGGCCATGGGGGCAGTCGCTCATGGCTACGAGTAAGTTCAATGATGTTATGGGTGCTAAAGTGTTGTACGTGAGCTTATTCCTCCTTCTCTTTCAATTACTTACAAAATAAAGTCTTAGTATTTTATGCACTGTCATCATATAAATTTAGTTTCACTTTAATATACCCTTTCCTTAAAGATATTCTCCACTTAGTCTGATGTTACCATTTCTAGACATGTTCTCACAATATGCACCAAATATGAAATATTAATTTCCCTCATTCAACTTTTCCCTATATCAGATCAGCTAACAGGGTTTACTCTGTAAATAATTTCAAACAGTTCCTTCTCTCTCCACTTGACTATGAAAACAACCACATTTTTGCTATACATATTAATGGTACCAAGAAGAGGCCAACAGAAATAAAGGTTTGTGAACCATCAGACTAGAATTTATTCATATGTCATTTATATTCCTGGTTATGCATGGACCTTCCTCCTCACAAATGAGAAAGAATCAAGGTACTAAATTTGAAGATATGGTAATGATTTAAACTGATATCATGAAAGAAAATACAATTTTAGTCTTTAAAAGAAGTGAGGGGAAATAGAAAAATAGCAGAAAGTAGTAAACACACCATTATGGGTTAACAGTGAATACTGGCAAGTTATATTTAAGATTCTTAGATATTACTCTATGGGGAAAATGAAGAGTTTACCTGAATGCATCTTTACTCCATTGTATAAATATTTAAAGGATAATTTCTCTGCATTATGCTCTCCACTGGGTGCAGGAATTACAACATAATAAATGAAAATCTTTGTCTTCAAAGAACTCGCAAACTAATTGTGGAGACCTAAAAGTAAGTACATAATAACATGATATGGAAAATGCAAAAATAGAAGAAGCACCTAGCAGAGAGGAGAAACCTCCAACCTGTCCTGTGAACATGAAGAAATAGAGTTAAGGCTTTTGGAGCACGTGATACTTCCAGATAAGTAAAACTTTATTCATTGATTAATGGGGCACCAGGTCTAAGCCACAGTTCACTTTGCAGGTCAGCCTCTGGTTCAAAATAAAAATGCCCAAACCATTGTCAGTCTGGCTGGAGCAGGAACAAGAAAACATTTTGTGGATCCATTTTGTGGATGTGCTGTTGATGGGACACAAATTTGTTAGGAGAGCTTGGGGATAGATGCATCTGGAGAATGAGAGAGCAATCACATTATGTGTCTTTGTTATGATCCCACGAAGAATTGAACTCTGCCTGGCATGCAATGTCTATGCTATCAGTTCAGTTGACAAATATGTATTGAATACCCGTGCTGTATTCTTCTAGGTATTTGGTTTATACTAGAGAAAGAAAGGGAAGACAAAGATCTGCATTTTCGTAAAGCTGACCTATACAGGCAAATATACAAATAATAACTAAAGATGATAAGTAAGTAAATATTTGGTGTACCAGAACATGATACGTGGTATGGAAAGAGAAAATGTACACCATAGGAGATTAGAAATGTATGAATGAGATGACGGGGGGTTGGTGGCAGTATGAAACATGATGGCTAAGATTGACCAAATTTAGAAGGTGACATTTAAGCAAAGCTTTAAAGAAGGTGAAAGAGTTTGCCAAGGTGCAATTCCAGCATTCTATGCAAGCAAACAGCTAAGAGGGTGAGGCTAGGGTGAACTTTGGGGATAATTATGCAGTGTATTGAAATCCTTAAGATGGATATTATATCATGGCTCAAGTGTGTCTACAAATATATCATTAACTTATTCCCTTATGTGTTCTATGTTTAGAGATAGACACATTTTCCCACAAAGAAAAGAATATGAATCTGACAATAATATTCTGAATATTTGTTTAACAAGCATTTACTACCAGGTTTAAACTCCACCTATTATATTGTGCATCCTGATATATTTAGAGCAGATCTGTGCAAGATGATCAATTTAAAACAATTGTTTGAAAGATATCTATACCTTTATACAGGGCAGAAAGATATAGTGTCGTCTTTTTGTATCTAAATGCTTACATGAAAAGAAAACATATTCTGTCTTCTCCACATCTGTGATCTATTAATGTATTTCAGTTATCTTCCATAGAATATGTTGTGTGGATTGTTTTTGTTACATAAATGTAAGGAGATTAAATCGTTATTTGAGGCAAAAGTAATAGCACAACATCAAGGAATATGTGGGTCTCGGATACGTTCCATATAGACAGTTACAAGTTTATTTACTTACATAATTCATTATGATTCTTATGCAATTATAAAGATCATGGTTAGCTAAAATTTTTAGAATAATATGTTCAGCACTCCCAATCACTAAAAAAAAAAGAAAACAAAAAATAATGCAAATAAAATTTCATAACTTCTAACTGGTCTCTGTGGCAGATTTTTGGTTGTCTACCGACATATCTATTGTTTACCTCCTCAATAAGAGAAACCCAAATATTCAGCTGTATACGCTGCCTTGTTGGCAATTATATCCATATAACTACCGTTATAATCAGTGAGATGTTTCTTTAAAAGGACAGGGTGTGTCTTTATCTTTAACTCAAGGTTGGCCTAGAATGCAGTCACCCTGGCTTCCATTCCCTTGCAGTCTTAGTCCCTGGGGATACGGTTTACGATTTAAGGAAGAGAGTGAGGATAACTGGAATTTCTAAAACAATTAATGAATTTTGGAATCTTCATTACCTGCCCTAGACTACTTCCCTCCAGATGGCTTTTATGTGAAAGAATAAAGTACTGTGCCTTTAAATGAATGAGACTTTAAATTTCCTGGGGGGGGGGGGGGGGGGGGGGGGGGGGGGGGGGGGGGGGAGAAACTGAGCCTAATCCTAGGTAATAATATTTATTTAATTCAGTCACATTATTCAAGGGGTAGGTAAATCTAGAATGGGCAGAAAGTCTGTTATACTAGGCTTTGAAATACACAGAGCTATTTAAACCAAATTAAAATATTGATGTTGGTTTAGTATTTTGCATATGACAAGTAAGAAGCACTGGGCTAAATTAGGGAAATTTTCACAAAAGTTCATTGTGAGAAAAGGCATTACATCGAAATTCCCTAATGCCTTTTGCAGTTCAAGGTACCTAGTTGGCCGCAGTAGCAGTTAGCAAGTGAGTGGACCTGTCTTATGAAGAAGAGGTATGTGAAGAAGGTATACTTGCTTCCGGCTCAAGTATTTTCCTGGGACTCTCTTTCTGTAGATGCAATTAGAAACACTTCTTTCTAATGATTCATGAATTTGTGGCATTGTCTGACATGTGACATCGCATAGCAGAATGAGTTTTGTCCAAACTTAAGGATACAGATAAACACTTTTAAAGGTAAATCAAAGGGTCTCCAACACTATTTTATTCAATTTTGGAGGAAAGACACATAGAGAGTAATCACCAACAACTACAGGTTCAAGGTTACATGAACATTGTTTAATCTACAGTTTGAGCTTATTAATGTAGGACAAAAAATAGTAATTCAACCAATGGGATGACCAAATAATATCCACTGCTCACTCATATCTTGCTTTCTTTTCCTGACTGGGGGAGGGGGGAGGAAGTGTTTGGCTCGTTCTCTCCAATAAGTTCTGACTGAAAGTTATGTATTTCATGTTTGAAGCAAAGCATCAACTTATGTGAGAAACCTTCCATATGTCTCTTGTCATGCTGTGGTAATTAAACAGATTCTCATTATTGAGATGACACTGTGGCAAAATCAAAACAGGATGGGTCACTGACTCACTTCCCAAAAGACCGTTGTCCTGGGATGCAAGCTAAAATTTTTGAGCATAAAATATGCATTTTTTATGTGAGGCTAGTAATATGTGGGAGTAGCTTGTTTTTTAACAGTTTTCAGAGCAGCAAAGCTAAGCAGAAGGTACAGAGCCTTTCCATAGACCTCTTGACTCCCATATGCTTAGCCTCCCCATCATCAGCATCTCCCACCAGAGGGATACATTTGTTATCATTGATAAACTTACACTGACATGTCATAAATCACCCAAAGTCCGTACTTTACCTTAGGTCGGGTAGATTTTTAAAGGTTGTTAAATAAAGCTATAGATGCAAGTCACCGTGGACCCCTCAAACTGGTAAATATTGTTCAGTTGGTTTCTGAAACCATGTAACTCTAAACAGCCTCATATCACAGATGTATAAGGCAGTAACACATGCACACACACACACACACACACACGCACACACACACACACATACACACACACATTTTCAAAGTTGACTTTATTCTGAGGCAGTAGATACAGTTTTTTTGGTCAACAGAACCTTGACATATTCTTGTAAATAAGGTATCAATACTCCATTTTTTACCGTTTATAAGCTTTGGATAGAAAACCTGAGAGTTCTGTACAATTATCTCATTAGGTGGCATTTGTGCAGCCCATTGTTAAGGTCTTTGAGGAAACACATTACAGGTCAGTAAGTATATTAGTCTGCTCTGGCTGCCATAATAGAATACCATAGGCTGGATGGCTTAAATAACACAAGTTTATTTTCTTACAGTTCTGGAGGCCAGAAGTCCAAAAATCTAAGTGTCACTAGGGTTGGTTTCTGATGAGTTCTTGGGTTTAAGATGGCATTTCTTGCTGTATTTACACATGGTCTTTTCTCTCTGTGTGTGTGTGTGTGTGTGTGTGTGTGTGTGTTTGGGGGTGGGGATGGTGGTGGGGGGTATTTGATATCTCTTCCTATTCTCATAAAGACATTAGAGCTATCAGATTAGGGGTCCCCCTTATGACTCTGTTTAACCTTAACTGCCTCCCTAAAGAATTTATTTCCAAATATAGTCACATTGGGGATTAAGAGCTTCAACATGAATTTGGGGGATATGATTCAATCCATAACAGGAGTGTTATACTGGTAGAATTCCCTCCTTCAGGGGAAAAAGACTATCAGAGGTAGACAAGAAACATCTTTATTACCAGACAAACAAAAAAATGCACTCTTTGTTGCTACTGTTTTCAAATCAAAATTTATAAACATAAATTCTATGCTCAAGTGCACTGTGACTATCCCTTGGAAGAATGAGCCTTTTATCAAAAGAGTTCTGCTCTCACCTCGTAATTTTGTTCCAATCACTCCTCCTTTGGAAACATCTTAGAACCTAGAAGGCTGAGTACCCCTTTTTGCATGCCAGAAAGTTCTGAAATGAATCAGAAATGTATAATTAAATTAATTCCCATGTTACTCTGTAATCAAGTCTAAATATTTTCCAGAGTATCCTCATTATGAATTATTCTGAGTCTTATTGTCCAACATAGCTTAAAGAAGAACTACAATGAGATCCAATGTTAATATCTAAATAGTGCAATAATAAAAGACCAACATTCAGATATTCTGAATTTGAGTATAATTTCCATCCCATTACCAAATTGCCAAGGCGAAATTAATATAAAATTCCTCTTGAGAGCTAAAATATAAAAAAAATTAAGATACAAAGTTTTAAATAGAAATATGCAAAATATTAAAGTGCAAAATGAAATTGTTTGCCTTTTTAATTACAGGCCAAAGGAAGGAGTGTTCAGAACCAGTTCTTCTCAGAGTTTTAATCTGGTTAGGCCAAGCTAGAGGGTTCTCTGTGTCTAGGTAGATTTGTTTCTTCCAGACGGCCTAGACTATCTTGCATGGGAAGAAGTACAGTGCAACCAGGCCCCCAGACATGCTCTTCTTTCAATGACAAGAATCTCCAATATCTCATACTTTTAAAGAGTCCAAAGTAGTAATAGCACATACATAACATGAAAATGTGCCTACAGCCACCATATTTATAAACTAGCCAATATCAAGTGAAAGCAGTCATTTCAAGCTTTCTCAAGTTTAAGTACCTACAGGTACCAAAGAAGACAACAGAGGTTCTGCTGCAGCTGAGGGAAAAAGGATTAATGGAAAACATCATGATCACACATGTGCCAAGGTAACATCCCACCTCTGCTGTTGTCAAGAGTTCATTACTTTGAACTTAATCTTAAGAGAAATTTACCATGGCATGGTGGAACTATGATTATCATAGCTAGAGGTTTCATTTCAAAGGAGTGACGTTGGGGCGCCTGGGTGGCTCAGTCGGTTAAGCCGCTGACTTCGGCTCAGGTCATGATCTTGCACTCCGTGAGTTTGAGCCCCACATCGGGCTCTGTGCTGACCGCTCAGAGCCTGGAGCCTGCTTCAGATTCTGAGTCTCCTTCTCTCTCTGCCCCCCTGCCTCTCATGCCATCTGTCTGTCTCTCTCAAAAATAAACATTAAAAAATTAAAAAAAAAAAAGGAGTGATGTTAAGAAATGAAATCTTATAAGGGAATGTAGGATAAGCACCTGACTCTTGGTTTCACCTCAGGTCACGATCTTGGCAGTTAGTGAAATTGAGCACCATGTTGGGCTCTGTGCTGACAGGAGGGATGGGAATTCTCTCTCTCTTCTCTCTCTCTGTCCCTTCCTTGTGATCTCTCTCTCTCTCTCACACACACACACACACACACACACACACACACACTAAATAAATAAATAAATAAATAAATAAATAAACTTTAAAAAATGACATATGAGAAATTTCTGTCTTCTTGCAAACTTGAGAAATCAGCCATCATAATAAACTTGAGGGCACTTTTCTGTTTATGAATTTCAGTCCTCTTACTTTTCAATTCCCCTTTGTGTTGCTTGTTTAAAACATCCCAGCATTAAATTAAGTATGAGTGTTCCTTGCGATAGCACAGAACTCACTTGCAGGTATCCATTTTCAGGTCTATGACTCAATTCTGTTTCTGTCGGGAGATGGGCCTTCCCAGGACATTGTCTTCATCACCTCAACCTTATTTGGGCTGAAAAAGATCTTCGACACCCTCAAGACGGATGCTCCTGTTGTTGCTTCTGACTCAGTTCAGACGAAGACCAATTTCAGGGCTTTGTGCTGAGGTGGCGTCTATTCTCAGATTTTAATACTCCATGCTTTCCATATTTCCTTGTGGTTTATTTTCTTTGCTATGTAGTTTTGCTGTGTGTTACATCATTCTTCCTCCCTCCCTGGCTGGTTCCTCTCTTATCCTTGCGGACTCAGCTCGCATAGTACAATTTAACCTGATTTTGTCACTATCCATCATTCTCTAACATATGTGAGTAGGCTATTCGTTATTCTAAGTATCCCTTAATCAGTGATTTCTGGAACTGCAAAATTATCCATTGTTCAAACAAATTTTATGGACACATATTTGGCTGAACTGGAGAAAGCCACTGGGAGGGATTCCTTCTTCCCAAACTAGACTCTTCAGCAGACTGAGACATTTGCTCTCACCCTGCCAGACGCCCTTTATGTAGCTACTACACAGCTAGAATCATCCCTCAATGCCACTTGATAATAGATATAATAGATACAGCTATGTGCGTACATTTCTATATACCTATAGCCAAAATATTCAGTTTCAAGGACTGAGTCATTTAGTTCATTACGTGAAATATTAATTGTCTGAATCATTTCATAAGTGTCACCAGAGTATTTCCTGTCTGTTCTGTCAGCTAGTACCGTATTGGTCTACAGTTCTTCTGAAAACAGAATATCCACACTCTAAGTATTTGATAAGAATATTTACTTTGGGGAGCCTGGCTCGTTGTGTCAGTTAAGCCTTGGAGTCGGTTTCGGCTCAGGTCACAATCTCACAGTCATAAGATGGAAACCCGAGCTGGGCTCTACGCTGAGCCTGGAGACTGCTTGGGATTCTCTCTCTCCCTCTCTCTCTGCCCCTCCCTTGTTTTCATGCATTCTTTCTCTCAAAATAAATACATACTTAGAAAAAATAATATTTACTTTGTGCTCAGTGTTTCTCAATAACCTTAAAAACCTTGATTGGGACAAATAATAACCGAAAGGACTGAAGGGTGTTTGGATACTGAGAAAATCCAATAGAAAATGGAATTAAAGCAAAAGAAAACTATGTCAGTCAAGGATGCCCTGGCATTCCCCTCCCAGTGCTGCGATTTGGGTGTTGAGGGGCTAAGAAGGGTGGAGTTTTCTCATGTTTATGATTTTTGCTCTTGTTTCTGTCTTTTATCTGTATAGTATGAAGGAGTATGGAAAGGCCAGGTGTGAGAATGGAGTGGCTATAGGAAGGGAAAACCAACTGATTTTTGTTTGTTTGTTTGTTTGTTTGTTTGTAAGAGATACCAGTAAAAGCTGTAATCCTTATTTTTTGACTGGACTATTACTTTTACAAAAGTTTATATGTGATTCACTTTGTAGCCCAACCTCTAAGATGGAAGCTTAAATTGCACCTTATGAATACTCCATTGTGCCTTTGATAAAGAATCCTAGGGGCACCTGGGTGAATCAGTTGGTTGAGGATCTGACTTCATCTCAGGTCATGATCTTGCATTTCGTGGGTACGAGCCCTGCCTCAGGCTCAGTGCTGACAGCTCAGAGCCTGGAACCTGCTCCAGATTCTGTCTTCTCTCTGTTCCTCCCAGCTTGCACTCTGTCTCTGTCTCTCAAAAATAAATAAATTAAAAAAAATTTTTTAACGTTATTTATTTTTGAGACAGAGAGAGATAGAGCATGAACAGGGGAGGCGCAGAGAAAGAGGGAGACACAGAATCAGAAGCAGGCTCCAGGCTCTGAGCCATCAGCCCAGAGCCCGACGCAGGGCTCGAACCCACAGACCGCGAGACCGTGACCTGAGCTGAAGTCGGACGCCCAACCGACTGAGCCACCCAGGCGCCCCTAAAAATAAATAAATTATAAAAACAATTTGAAGAATCATCATGCCTGACCAGAATAAAAAGTTAATTTCCACTATTACTGCCCAACAATTGGATTCAAAATTTTAAAGGCATGAGGGGCAATTACACATGAGGTACTGGGATTCTTGAAATGAATTACAAAGTCAGTATGATCTTAAAGCAATGGCCTGACATACAACCTGCATTTTGAGAGATAATATACAATTTATAATTAATATTTCAAGTGGACAATCAGACTTTTGTGGTATTAGATAAAGCCAATAAGTTAGAAAGTCTAAAATCTGTCCTGACTTCACATTGGAAATGTATATTGAACTATGTTTATGGACTTTTCCAAACCAGTCTAAAGTCTGTGTGTGTGTGTGTGTGTATGTGTGTGTGTGTGTGTGTGTGTGTGTTTGCATTAAGGGTCTCTATTCATCTGTACAAGTCCCACAACATAGCACGTGAGTAGAATGCAGTTGACATATGACCATAACATTTCTCTTTTCCCTAGGTCAGCAAACATTTTCCTTGTTCATTGTTGTAACAATCACTTTGGTAAGGGGTGTGGCTTATGGTTACAGACTTAGCCAACTGGGACTTAACTTTGAGAGGAATAGTTCTCCAGAAGAATCTTACGTTTTTATTACAACCAGGCTGAGGATATTAGTAGCAGATGGCAGCTATCACTCCAAATGGTGGGAGTATGCCAAGGATTCAGATTTGCCCAGTAGATGGAAGCTAGATTTCCTCAGAAATGAATCTCATAATGGGGCTTTTGATTATATAAATTTTGGAAGCTCTCTGTGTGTGGGTGGAGGCTAATCATTATTGGTATCTTGAAAAAGTAAAACTATAGTTCAAGGAATCCCAGAGATCAAGATGAAAACATTATCATAGGTATCATATGTTACAGACATGCATTGATGTTTAGCAGTCTCAACATGAGTGGGCTAGATCTTGGAGGTTGCAAGGTCTTACAGATACTATTATTGGTGATGTTTTTTGATATGTGTGAGGAAATGAAGGTAGATGATAAAATTGCAAAGAATGGTGTGGTGCCTGGGTGGCTCAGTCGGTTATGCTTCCAACCCTTGGTTTTAGCTCAGGTTATGATCTCACAGTTCCATGAGTTTGAGCCCCATGTCAGGCTCTGTGCTGATAGCGTGGAGCCTGTTTAGGGTTCTCTCTCTTTTCTTTTCTCTCTGTCCCTTAACTGCTCGTGTGTTGTCTCTGTCTCTCTCAAAATAAATAGATAAATTTCAAATATATTTTTTTAATTGTGAGGAATGGAACTCAAGAATTTCTAGAATACTGTAGTCCAGCATGCACCTGGGAGAAAAGGAGACCTAACAAACTAGGACTGAGTGTTATAATTTGTATTTACTTTAATTTTCTTCAGGGGACTTTAGTATTTTTTCATCTTCTGTGGTTTTGGATTGATCTTTTTTATTAATGTAACACCATGGTGATAATCAGCTTCATGTGAACTCAGATTTAATTTAAATTACATATAATTTCAAACACATTGTTTTGCCTAACATAGAATTGTTTTTATTGAACTATAATTAGTTCAGTGACATGTGCCAAATTTGAGAGATTAAAAAAAATAGCTTTGTAATTCTGGTGTTTATTTATGAAATGTTATTGACCTTACTCTTTGCTAATTTGCTGTATATAATTTAATAGCTAATTTACACCATTTTACTTCTTAAGAATTATGGGAGATATCATTAAATGACTCTGGAATTGCAATTCTGTCTCTTATTCAGCTTTTCTTGAATTGTATATGTTAGAAATCACATTCCTAATCTCTTCCTATTTTCTATGAACAACCAGAAATCCCAAAGTCAAATTAGTGATCTAGCTACCTAAAGTGTATATCACCTTCTCGAGGCCCATCTACAAAGTCACAAATGAAATTATCATTACTATTATTTCATTATTTACTATTTATTTCATCATTTTATTATGTTGTTATCACACCATTATTATTTATCATATCATTATTTTATAATTAATTAGAAAGTTTCTAGAAGGCAAAACAAAATAAAGTGAAGACAAATTTTTCTTTTTTTCAAATGTGAATACTGGATTTTTCAAAACCCATTCATATCCGGGTGTTTGGGTGGCTCAGTCGGTTGAACATCCGACTCGATTTTGGCTCACGTCATGATCTCGGATCATGAATTCAGGCCCCATGTCAGGCTCTGTGCTGACAGTCCAGAGCCTGCTTGGGATTCTGTCTCTCCCGGTCTGTCTGCCCCTCCCCACTCGCTCTCTCTCACTGTCTCTCAAAATAAATAAATAAACACCAATCAATCAGTAAATAGATAAGTAAATAAATAAAAATCATCCCTATCTAATCAAGAATAATAAAATTTTCTATATGCAGGCATTGTTATTATTTATCTTATAATGCCTAGTTGCTAATTGTTGCAAGGATAAATTTTAACTAAAGATTTTATATACCACTGCTTACGTATTTAGTTTAAAAAGTATAAATTCCTCAAGGGCAGTTTATTTTTGTCTCCTCTGTGGCCACCATGTTGATTTGCACAAGGGGCAAATCCATTTATAACTCAGTCATTTATAAATGAATGAATGGGTCTTAGCATTTTTAAGCCTCAGTAGAAATAGATGGATGAGAAGGCAAAAAAAAAGTAGCTAAAATTAGGACACAGATTTTAAAAATAAAGAAACGAGAAACCAAAGCAATAGTAAGTTTTCTCAAAATGAACACAACGTCCATACAAAAGCATGGTCTTACTAGTTCAACTATAGTCTTTTTTAGACAGAAACAATTCCAATCTGGCATGTTCAGCAACGTTTGATTTAACTGCCTCCAGGAAAGTTGTTGGATTAAAACCCTAAACGTCTGAGATTATCAGCAGCTCGGATTGCTGTGCTGTTCCCGGAAAGGTCGCCAAAATGACACTGCAGACCCCTGATGTATACTTCTGCCTGCTGCCCTAGACATCTCACTTGCGGTTGAAGAAGGCAATTAAAAGGTTTCCATGACGAGGCTGTGTGTGCTTTGAGATGAGGTCTTAGGCTGCACTGCGGAAGGATTTATGAATTACATTTGCCTGCTGAGCTGCAGCTAAGGTGACAGCATCCCCAGTTTACAACCGTGTTTTTAATTTAGACATGTTATGCATGGTCAGAAACAACAACAGCCATTTCCTTTTACAAGCCTTATTACTTATACATCACGGCAGTGGTGGAGCTGCATTAATTTGAAGGGATGAACAGATAACGGTACAGAAACTGTTTAAGTTTTAAAAATTCTTATTTCTGAAAGAAACAAAAGTAAACAAAGTAGCGCTTTCTGTTTTTCCACATAAAAATATATCCTGGGTTGACGTATGTAGGAGGAAGTATACTGATGCTGCAACTTACTCTGAATGGCATCCACAATTAAGAAATGAGGATTGACAGGCAGAAGGGCAGAAAGGCAGACAGAGAAAGCAGATATGGGACAAAGGTCATATCGAGGTGGCAGGTTTTTGGACGTTCTCTGTAAAATTCTATCACATTTTCTGTATGTTTGAGCATTTTCATAATAAAGTGTTGGGAAATTTAGGTTGAAATAGAGAAAGGATGCTTGAAGAGATATATAAAAAGAATTTTTAAAAAGATTATGAAGATCTATTTCACTGTTGCCAATTATCTTTTGAAAACTGAAAGCAAATTGGGTTAATTGCCAATGTGCTCTCTGTATGTCACTAAAGAATCTGGAAATTGGAACATCTTATGCCTTTGAGTATTGCACTGAATGTTGCTCTTTGTAGTGCTAACCAATTCTATCCACCGAAGGTAAGTTGAACTTCAGGTTGCATATCCCGACCCCTTTATTTAATGATCTTCCAAGTTGATGACTGAACCTCCGTCTAATCTAATACACGTTGATCAATGCCAGTGCAATATAAGAGCGCTTTCCTTGGAATATTAACTGGTTACTAAATGCTACTGATGGCCATATATTCCTTTGTATGTTGCCCTTACATTTTCATTCTCTTGTGATCATACACACTAGTCTCTATTAAAGAATATTGCTACAGGCTTTTCAACAAAGCCTAGTTAGCATATTATATCAAAATACATCATATATCAAATGTAACATATCCAAAAGAAATGACTCAACTGTCTGTTGAGGTTCCCTTAGCAGATAATACATGGAAACTACCAAGATGATATTCTGTTGTAGGACTGAGAAATATTGAATAATACTGTTCTAGAAGCCCAGAGCTCTGCATAAGCCCATGCTTCAGGCAAAGCTGACACTTTTCCAAGACAAAATGGTAATATAAAGAGAAAAATTCTACCAAGTTTTTAGAAAGCAAGGTTAGGTTTCAGCATTTGAGAAGAATAGTGTGATATTTAACCATAGGGACCTGAAGAAGAGTATATAATCAATGAAGGATGATCAGTGTTTTTATAACTATCTTTCAGTCACTAAAAATTTAAATATTCAAACTGAGATGTTTTCTTAAAAGTAAGCACAGAAAATATCACTTCAAAATTGGAGTGCAATGACACTATATAAATTCAAATTATTTAGTAAGTATATATATATATATATATATATATATATATATAAAGCTGAAAGACTAGAAAATCTAATGAATGTGTGCAGAGAGCTGCTTTAAAAATAATACATACCACAAAGAATGAAGCACCTCATTCTTCTGGGAGGTAACATTCTCTGAGAAAATGGGGGATTGAAAAAACACAGGTTGCTGCATTTATATGCTAAAACATGTTTTTCCTTAGAAACCGTATTATTTATGTTGAAAAGAAGATAATACTTTTATAAACAGAATAATAGAAAAATAGTACTATATATTTCCAAGAGTTACCTGTATAGAAATACAAACACAGTTTAAATACTTTTTTAACATTTGTTTATTTTGAGAGAGAGAGAGAGAGAAAGGGGAGCAGGGGAGGGGCACAGAGAGAGGGAGACAGAGAATCTGAAGCAGGCTCCACACTGTCAACACAAAACCCCAGGTGGAACTCCAACTCACAAACTGTGACATCATACCTGAGCTCAGACACTCAACAAAATGAGCCACCCAGGTGATGCGCAGTTTTAAAAATCAATGAAGATGCACATTAAAATTACAAATAATTACTTCCGGGGTTGGTGATGGAATATATACAGTACTATAAGGGTAGTGCAGCCTGACATCCAATGTCTTAACAAGGGTAAGACATTTAACCAAGATATTTATTGCCCCTGAAGGTAATACGTACAACCTGTAAGACTGAATCTTTTAGTAGCAAATACATATCTTCTCCCATGTGTGTGACTAGTTTCTAATAATATATTCATATACAGTATTAGTAGGCACTAAAGTACACTAGAATTTCACAAAATATCATGAAAGCACCAGATTTGATAGAATAATTTATTAATCTTGGATTATTCCTAAGGATGTTTTTAATGATTAATGATACATTGTTGCTTCATGAGCCAGAATAAAATAAATCCCAGGAAAATATTTTTAAACACAAACATTGGAATACTATATATATTTTTAAAGTTGGTACATGTTGGACGCTAGAAAGCTATAACTTCATGGTTAAATGTAGGAAAGAAATGGATAATTATAAAACCGAACAGAACGCATATTATTGGGTTTTCCCCTCATAATTAGAGTCCATATGAACAAAAGGAGTAAATAATAAAAACTGACTGACCGTATGGGCTTGAAAGAAGTCAAACACATTGTAAAATTGGTCAAGGCAAAAAATTCTTAAAATACTTTGGTCTGAAAGCCATTAAGTTGAAAGAACTGTCTTCTGTTCTATAAGCCGTGTTTCTTTAGTTATTTTTCATTTATTATTCTACTCATTCATTTACTAACTCATCGCACAAGCACATACTGAGGGTTTGCAGGATGTCTTCCACTCTTTCATGACCCAAGGAACTTACTTGAGGGGAATATTGAGAGAGACGAAATTCAGCCTTCATTACTGGGTTATGGTAACTCACATTTTTAGAAAACTCATGTTTCCCCTGTCCTTTCAAAAGTTCTAACAGAGTTGTGTGATATGATGAATTTTAAAAGTCTCTCCAATGTCTCTTCCAAAGCAAGGTAAATTGATCATATTTCAGCATTCCTTAATAAGTACTTACAATCCTAGAGCTTTCATTCAGAAGTTTCGCGTCTATATTCCTCATGAGAGTTCATCTGAAGTATCCTTTGTCGCATTAGTTTTACTAGACTTAGGTCATGCAGTTATTCCAGATTACTAAATAAGATAAAAAGCCTTTAATCAGCCTTATGTTTATGGTATATTATGTATAATAATGAGAATTATAAAATCTAAATACATAAAACTATATAACACATGCAATGATACATGGAATGTAAATATATATACACATAATATATAAATACATATAAAAATTGCTGGTCTAGATTCTAAAGCTCTTTGATGTTGATGACACTTCTAAAGTTAATTTTTGAATTTCAAAATTTTTCTTGCTAATATTTGCCCTTTATTATTAGAAAATCTTACATTTTCCTAATAATCTTTCATTTAATCTACACTTTGAAACATGTATGTAGACTAGTGCATATTATTCTTCATTTTCTGTGAAAAATCTACACAATTAGGAACATTTAAGCTATCTACTTTCTTATTTTTTTGTGTTGCTGATTTTCTTTGTGAGATAAAAGTCTTTAAATATATTTTTGAAAAATAATTTATTAAATTTACATATTTTCAATTTTTGCCTGATTTTAAAATCTTTAAAGATTTATTTTATGGTTATTTTTATGAAGTTGGGCTATCTGTTGCTGAATCTTCTGGATTTCTTTAATTATTTTTCTCTAACACTATATTTTTTTCACACTTCAAATGTTTATTTCATTTTTTTAAGTTTATCTACATAATCTCTGCATCTAACATGGGATTGAACTCACAACCCCGAGATCAAGAGTCACACACTCCTCTGACTGAGCCAGGCTTGCACCCCAACGTTTATTCATTTAAAGCCCATGTGTTATATCAGATTTACATGATATAATTACTTAGTTTTCATAAAGAAAGCCAAACTCTTTTTTTTCCCAACTTTATTGAGGTAGAATTGGTATATGACATTGTATAAGATCATGATTACATATACTCTATGTATATATCATGAAATTATTACCATAATAGGTTTGGTTGACACCATCATCATCTTATATGATGTGTGATGAGAATATGTAATATCTACTCTCTCAGCAACTTTCAAGTACATAATACAGTATTGTTGCCTATAGTCATGCTGTGCATTAGGTCTCCGGAACTTAACTCATCTTATAACTAGAAGTTCGGACCCTTTGATCAACATCTCCCCATTTCCCCCACCTCCCAGCCCCTAGCCATCACCATTACACTCTCTGTGTTTACGAGTTATTATTTTGGGGGGTTTCCACATATAAGTGAAATCATACAATATTTTCTTCCTTTGTCTGACCTGCTTCACTCTAGCACAATGCCCTCAGTGTGCATCTGTGCTATCACAAATGTCATGACACTACATCTCCTTTATCCACTCATCAGTAGAGGGACACGTAAGTGTTCCTGTATCTCAGCTATTGTGAATAATCCTGCAGGAAACATGGAGTGCATATAATTCTTCAAGATCTTGATGTAATTACTGTTGGATATAATTCCAGAAATGGGATTGCTGGGTCATATGGTAGCTCTATTTTGATATTTACTTTTAATTTTTTTGAGGAAACTACAAATGTCTTCCATAGTGGTTGCACCAATTTATATTCCCATCAACAATGGGCAAAGGTTCCCTTTCGTCTACAGCCTTGCCAGTACTTTTTGTCTATTATCTTTTTGATAATAGTCATCTTAACAGGTGTGAGGGGTTACCTCACTGTATTTTTGATTTACATTTTCCTGGGGATTAGTGATGGTGAGCACCTGTGTATATATAACTGTTGGTATCTTAAGGCACTCTTATTTCTCACTCTTGTGAATAAATGTTGTTATCCCTAATAAATTATTAGCTCAAAAGGCTTCTGCCTTGGGATTTGCTTTGTAGAGAATCCAAATTTTAAGAATACCCAATATTAGAACAAGAAAATTAAGCCATTACCTAGAAGAGTAAAGATTTTATGAAAGAGTTACTGAAATTATTACAAGAAGATACTGCCTTGGGTGTCTAATCCTCAACAAGTCCATTTCCTAAGGTGAATCTTTCCACTCAAACTCACTAAATTGATTTTATTTAAAGCTTCTATTTCTTCTAAAGTTACTGCAAATGTTGAACTAAATCAATATTGGGAGTTTCAGCATATCTGAACGGTTCTGTTGTATTTCCAGTAAAGTACATTCAAGGCACAATCAAGTGTGAATAGTGCCTCCACAAATTTTGTAGCAGCATTTAATAAGGCATATTTAAATTCTGTTGCTAAGTATTGTCTCTTGGACACACATCAAATTAAGAAGAGAAAATTTAACATCTATGAATTTGCAAGTTGACGTTATATTAAAAGGAGTTAACATTACAATATTTTAATTCAGAAGTTACTCTATAGTAAAAAGGAGGTCTAAAAATTCCTATATATTTTTAATTTAAAATGGTGGTTCTCTAGGTTGAGATAAGAGGTATTATGATATAAACAGTTAAGTTAAAACATTTTTAAACTGTAACGAATTTGACTCAATAAAGATAGTTAAATGTGTTGTATATAACTTCAATTTAATTTGAACTAATTATTAAGAGTTCAAAATGTAAGATTGTCCATCACTAAAAATGAACTCCCCTCTCTATTTCAATATTTGACGTATAAAGCATTGCTAGGTTGGCAAATTTATTGGATGCACTTAGAGTATATCTTATTCTTTGGATGCCCAATAAACTTTGATAGAAAAACAGATTATTCTACCATTGCATTTAAATCAATCTTAAAATACTTTTTATCTGCTCACTGCAGTCCTATGGAGCCATAAACAAGGTTTTTCACCTTATAGTCTATTAAAATCCAATATTTGGAAAAATTATCTTGAGTTGAGATTATCAGATAAACATATAAGAAGAATTTTAAGTTTTACTTATGACTGATTAAATTAAACTTTGACTCAATACAATAATATGAGCAAGTAATTTTCTCTGATAGGATAGAGTTCTTCTATTCAATCAGAGATGCTAAGTGCTAATTTTCTCTAAAATTCATATAGACATGTAAGAGTAATATTTTAAAAACTTATTGTCAATTATTAATACTGCCAACAAAATTCATTTTCTTCAATTGCATACAGCAGCCACATTATATATATAAGCCCAATAAAATAAATATTTGGGGGCTCCTGGTGGCTCAGTTGGTTAAGCGCCTGACTCTTGATCTCGGCTCAGGTCATGATCTCACGGTTTGTGAGTTCAAGCCCCTCATGTGTCTCTGCACTGAAAACACAGCACAGAGCCTGCTTGAGATTCTGTCCCCCTCTCTTTCTGCCCCTTCCCCACTTGCTCTTTATCTCTCTCTCAAAATAAATAAAAATAAACTTAAAAACACATATTTTTATGAAATATCAATGTTAAGTTTTAGGTCTTAAGCTAGTGGCCTACCTTTCCCAGTTGATTTCATGGGCTTCGATGATTTCAAATAACATCCTTAATATAAATACACATTTATATTAATTTTTAGATGACAAAATCATTGGAGATTTGTGAGATCTTTAAAAAGCAAGAATATACCCTCTTTGGTTTTTGGTGTATGAGTGATACATTTCAAAGATCAAATAACCTCATGTGAATTTTTCATTGTAATATAGATTCAACTGAAATTTAAACTAAATAAGTTTGTGTGTGTTTACATGCATGCAATTGTTGTTCAATATCTTTGACAGGGTTCATGCAAAAACTAACCAAGCATTAACATTTACCATTGGCATGAATGGCACTAAACTTGCAATCTATTCTACTAATCTATATTTACTTTGATTGGATAAGAGTTAAGTTAAAATATTCAACTAGATTGTAAATATATATTGTTCTCTAGTTACGTTTTATTGCAAAGAACTGGGGAAATATTTGTTTTCCCAGAAATATAATGCAGAATGATGATGGTAATTCCATTTACTTTTATTAGGCTCCATCAGCTTTAAAGCATGTAGTTAATTGCATGCTTATTTCACAGTTGTACTTTTACACATCCAGTTTCTAACATTCCATGTGATTAATATGTTTGACTTCTGGAGTGTCTTTTATTCCTGGAAATTTGGGTGAGATTGTTCTGCTTACAGTTATAACAACCTTACTTCATACCTTTCAGGTCTATTTTTAAGGTATTTAAACTCTTGAAAAACTCCATGTGGACATTTCAGAATATGCTATGTTGTATATCTAAATAATGTATTACATAAGCAAGAGATTTCTGTCATCTCTTCAGTGCTCTGGCTCTCTGATCCATTACCCTAAAATCAGCTTCACTCTTATTTATTTATTTATTTATTTATTTATTTATTTATTTATTTTTGAAAGAGAGAGCACAAGCAGGTGAGAGGCAGAGAGAGAGGGAGAATCCCAAACAGGCTCCGTACTGTCAGCTTGGAGGCTGAGGCAAGGCTCAGATTCACAAACCCTGAGATCACAAACTGAGCCAAAACTAAGAGTCAGACACTCGACTGAGCCACCCAGGTGCCCCAAAGAGTATCTCACTTTTAACCAAGAGTCACAATAAACTAGGTGTTCTTCTGTGAAGCACAAATTTTCCTCTGTAAATAGAGAGTAGTAAAATAAGACAAATTAGAAGCCAGATTGAGGAAAACAGTGAGGACCTTAAGCAGACAAATCATTTGCTTAGCCGATCTCTGGACTTCTTTTTTCAAGAGGTAACATTTTTCCTGATTGTTTAAGCCCATTTGAATTTAGCAATCTAAAAAGCAAAACAAAACAATCCTAGTTATCATATCTGCTATCTAATATTTAGTGTGTATTAGTTAATTTGTCTAGAGATTATTATCTGTCTTTTGCATGTTTTACAGAAAAGATAAAGCAGTCTCAGAGCTTACATTACGATGTCTTTTATGAGAAATCTCTCTCTCAATTCTACTTACTTTTAGTATCACTAGAGATAGAATGTGCTTGCTACTTCTATAAATATCCTAGTCAGTTAAATGAAAACATGTACGAAGGAAAACAATAGCATTAATATAAATACCAATTTTATTTTTTGTAGCAGGAAGGATCACTTTTACCCACATTTCCACATCTACATTCCAAGTCAGAATTTCTATGGGCTTTATGCCACAATCTATGTATCATGAATATGATCATCTTTGAGAACAGCAGAAATAAAGTCAAATTTTAAAGATGAAGTATCACCTCACAGTTGTCAGAATGGCTGAATTTTAATAACACAAAAAGCAACAGATGCTGGAGAGGATGTGGAGAAAGGGGAACCCTCCCCTACTGTTGGTGGGAATGAAAACTGGTGCAGCCACTCTAGAAAACAGTATGGAGTTTCCTCGAAAAGTTCAAAGTAGAACTACCCTGTGATACAGCAATTGCTCTGGTAGGTATTTACCCAAAGGATACAAAAATACTGATTCAAAGGGACACATGCACCCCGACGTTTATAGCAGCATTATCAACAAGAGCCAATTTATGGAAAGAGCCCAAATGCCCATTGACTTACGAATAACGAAGTTATATATATATATGCGTGTGTATATATATATATATTTCCACAATGGAAAATTAGTTAGCATAAAAACCAAATTAAATCCTGCTATTTGTTTTTTTTGGATGTTTTGAAATTTTATTTATTTATTTTTTTTCAATATATGAAATTTATTGTCAAAATGGTTTCCATACAACACCCAGTGCTCATCCCAAAAGGTGCCCTCCTCAATACCCATCACCCACCCTCCCTTCCCTCCCATCCCCCATCAACCCTCAGTTTGTTCTCAGTTTTTAACAGTCTCTTATGCTTTGGCTCTCTCCCACTGTAACCTCCTTTTTTTTTTTTCCTTCCCCTCCCCCATGGGTTTCTGTTAAGTTTCTCAGGATCCACATAAGAGTGAAACCATATGGTATCTGTCTTTCTCTGTATGGCTTATTTCACTTACGATCACACTCTCCAGTTCCATCCACGTTGCTACAAAGGGCCATATTTCATTCTTTCTCATTGCCACGTAGTATTCCATTGTGTATATAAACCACAATTTCTTTATCCATTCATCAGTTGATGGACATTTAGGCTCTTTCCATAATTTGGCTATTGTTGAGAGTGCTGCTATCAACATTGGGGTACAAGTGCCCCTATGAATCACTACTCCTGTATTCCTTGGGTAAATTCCTAGCAGTGCTATTGCTGGGTCATAGGGTAGGTCTATTTTTAATTTTCTGAGGAACCTCCACACTGTTTTCCAGAGTGGCTGCACCAATTTGCATTTGCACCAACAGTGCAAGAGGGTTCCCGTTTCTCCACATCCTCTTCAGCATCGATAGTCTCCTGATTTGTTCATTTTGGCCACTCTGACTGGCGTGAGGTGATACCTGAGTGTGGTTTTGATTTGTATTTCCCTGATGAGGAGTGACATTGAGCATCTTTTCATGTGCATGTTGGCCATCTGGATCTCTTCTTTAGAGAAGTGTCTATTCATGTTTTCTGCCCATTTGTTCACTGGGTTATTTGTTTTTCAGGTGTGGAGTTTGGTGAGCTCTTTATAGATTTTGCATACTAGCCATTTGTCCAATATGTCGTTTGCAAATATCTTTTCCCATTCCGTTGGTTGCCTTTTAGTTTTGTTGGTTGTTTCCTTTGCTGTGCAGAAGCTTTTTATCTTCATAAGGTCCCAGTAGTTCATTTTTGCTTTTAATTCCCTTGCCTTTGGGGATGTGTCAAGTAAGTGATTGCTACGGCTGAGGTCAGAGAGGTCTTTTCCTGCTTTCTCCTCTAGGGTTTTGATGGTTTCCTGTCTCAAATTCAGGTCCTTTATCCATTTTGAGTTTATTTTTGTGAATGGTGTGAGAAAGTGGTCTAGTTTCAACCTTCTGCATGTTGCTGTCCAGTTCTCCCAGCACCATTTGTTAAAGAGACTGTCTTTTTTCCATTGGATGTTCTTTCCTGCTTTGTCAAAGATGAGTTGGCCATACGTTTGTGGGTCTAGTTCTGGGGTTTCTATTCTATTCCATTGGTCTGTGTGTCTGTTTTTGTGCCAATACCATGCTGTCTTGATGATGACAGCTTTGTAGTAGAGGCTAAAGTCTGGGATTGTGATGCCTCCTGCTTTGGTCTTCTTCTTCAAAATTCCTTTGGCTATTCGGGGCCTTTTGTGGTTCCATATGAATTTTAGGATTGCTTGTTCTAGTTTCGAGAAGAATGCTGGTGCAATTTTGATTGGGATTGCATTGAATGTGTAGATAGCTTTGGGTACTATTGACATTTTGACAATATTTATTCTTCCAATCCATGAGCAGAGAATATCTTTCCATTTCTTTATATCTTCTTCAATTACCTTCATAAGCTTTCTATAGTTTTCAGCATACAGATCTTTTACATCTTTGGTTAGATTTATTCCTAGGTATTTTATGCTTCTTGGTGCAATTGTGAATGGGATCAGTTTCTTTATTTGTCTTTCTGTTGCTTCATTGTTAGTGTATAAGAATGCAACTGATTTCTGTACATTGATTTTGTATCCTGCAACTTTGCTGAATTCATGTATCAGTTCTAGCAGACTTTTGGTGGAGTCTATCGGATTTTCCATGTATAGTATCATGTCATCTGCAAAAAGTGAAAGCTTGAATTTATCTTTGCCAATTTTGACGCCTTTGATTTCCTTTTGTTGTCTGATTGCTGATGCTAGAACTTCCAGCACTATGTTAAACAACAGCGGTGAGAGTGGGCATCCCTGTCGTGTTCCTGATCTCAGGGAAAAAGCTCTCAGTTTTCCCCATTGAGGATGATGTTAGCTGTGGGCTTTTCATAAATGGCTTTTATGATGTTTAAGTATGTTCCTTCTATTCCGACTTTCTCAAGGGTTTTTATTAAGAAAGGGTGCTGAATTTTGTCAAAGGCCTTTTCTGCATCGATTGACAGTATCATATGGTTCTTGTCTTTTCTTTTATTAATGTGATGTATCACGATTGATTTGCGAATGTTGAACCAGCCCTGCATCCCAGGAATGAATCCTACATGATCATGGTGAATAATTCTTTTTATATGCTGTTGAATTCAATTTGCTAGTATCTTATTGAGAATTTTTGCATCCATATTCATCACGGATATTGGCTTGTAGTTCTCTTTTTTACTGGGTATCTGTCTGGTTTAGGAATCAAAGTAATACTGGCTTCATAGAATGAGTCTGGAAGTTTTCCTTCCCTTTCTATTTCTTGGAATAGCTTGAGAAGGATAGGTATTATCTCTGCTTTAAACATCTGGTAGAACTCCCCTAGGAAGCCATCTGGTCCTGGACTCTTATATGTTGGGAGATTTTTGATAGCCAATTCAATTTCTTCGCTGGTTGTGGGTCTATTCAAGCTTTCTATTTCCTCCTGATTGAGTTTTGGGAGAGTGTGGGTGTTTAGGAATTTGTCCATTTCTTCCAGGTTGTCCAATTTGTTGGTATATAATTTTTCATGGTATTTCCTGATAATTGTTTGTATCTCTGAGGGATTGGTTGTAATAATTCCATTTTCATTCATGATTTTATCTATTTGGGTCATCTCCCTTTTCTTTTTGAGAAGCCTGGCTAGAGTTTGTCAATTTTGTTAATTTTTTCAAAAAACCAACTCTTGGTTTCATTGATCTGCTCTACAGTTTTTTTGGATACTATATTGTTTATTTCTGCTCTGATCTTTATTATTTCTCTTCTTCTGCTGGGTTTAGGCTCTCTTTGCTGTTCTGCTTCTATTTCCTTTAGGTGTGCTGTTAGATTTTGTATTTGGGATTTTTCTTGTTTCTTGAGATAGGCCTGGATTGCAATGTATTTTCCTCTCAGGACTGCCTTCGCTGCATCCCAAAGCGTTTGGATTGTTGTATTTTCATTTTCGTTTGTTTCCATATATTTTTAAATTTCTTCTCTAATTGCCTGGTTGACCCATTCATTCTTTAGTAGGGTGTTCTTTAACCTCCATGCTTTTGGAGGTTTTCCAGACTTTTTCCTGTGGTTGATTTCAAGCTTCATAGCATTGTGGTCTGAAAGTATGCATGGTATGATTTCAATTCTTGTACACTTATGAAGGGCTGTTTTGTGACCCAGTATATGATCTATCTTGGAGAATGTTCCATGTGCACTCGAGAAGAAAGTATATTCTGTTGCTTTGGGATACAGAGTTCTAAATATATCTGTCAAGTCTATCTGATCCAATGTATCATTCAGGGCCCTTTTTTCTTTATTGACCGTGTGTCTAGATGATCTATCCATTTCTGTAAGTGGAGTGTTAAAGTCCCCTGCAATGACCACATTCTTATCAATAAGGTTGCTTATGTTTATGAGTAATTGTTTTATATATTTGGGGGCTCCCGTATTTGGCGAATAGACATTTATAATTGTTAGCTCTTCCTGATGGATAGACCCTGTAATTATTATATAATGCCCTTCTTCATCATCTTGTTACAGCCTTTAATTTAAAGTCTAGTTTGTCTGATATAAGTATGGCTACTCCAGCTTTCTTTTGGCTTCCAGTAGCATGATAAATAGTTCTCCATCCCCTCACTCTCAATCTAAAGGTGTCCTCAGGTCTAAAATGAGTCTCTTGTAGACAGCAAATAGATGGGTCTTGTTTTTTTATCCATTCTGATACCCTGTGTCTTTTGGTTGGCGCATTTAGTCCATTTACATTCAGTGTTATTATAGAAAGATATGGGTTTAGAGTCATTGTGATGTCCGTAGGTTCCATGCTTGTAGCGATGTCTCTGGTACTTTGTCTCACAGGATCCCCCTTAGGATCTCTTGTAGGGCTGGTTTAGGGTGACGAATTCCTTCGGTTTTTGTTTGTTTGGGAAGACCTTTATCTCTCCTATTCTAAATGACAGACTTGCTGGATAAAGGATTCTCGGCTGCATATTTTTTCTATTCATCACATGGAAGACCTCCTGCCAATCCTCTGGCCTGCCAAGTTTCAGAAGACAGATCTGTCATGAGTCTTATAGGTCTCCCTTTATATGTTAGGGCATGTTTATCAGTCACTGCTTTCAGAATTTTCTCTTTATCCTTGTATTTTGCCAGTTTCACTAAGATACGTCGTGCAGAAGATCGATTCAAGTTACGTCTGAAGGGAGTTCTCTGTGCCTCTTGGATTTCAATGCCTTTTTCCTTCCCCAGTTCAGGGAAGTTCTCAGCTATGATTTCTTCAAGTACCCCTTCAGCACCTTTCCCTCTCTCTTCCTCCTCTGGGATACCAATTATGCATATATTATTTCTTTTTAGTGCATCACTTAGTTCTCTAATTTTCCCCCTCATACTCCTGGATTTTTTTATCTCTCTTTTTCTCAGCTTCCTCTTTTTCCATAATATTATCTTCTAGTTCACCTATTCTGTCCTCCGCCTCTTCAATCCGAGCCGTGGTCATTTCCATTTTATTTTGCAGCTCGTTTATAGCGTTTTTCAGCTCCTCCTGACTGTTCCTTAGTCCCTTAATCTCTGTAGCAAGAGATTCTCTGCTGTCCTCTATACCGTTTTCAAGCCCAGCGATTAATTTTATGACTATTATTCTAAATTCACTTTCTGTGATATTATTTAAATCCTTTTTGATCAGTTTGTTAGCTGTCATTATTTCCTGGAGATTCCTTTGAGGGGAATTCTTCTGTTTTGTCATTTTGGCTAGTCCCTGCAGTGGTGCGGGACTGCGGGGCACTTCCCCCTTGCTGTCTTGAATAACTGGAGTTGGTGGGTGGGGCCGCAGTCAGACCTGATGTCTGCCCCCAGCCCACCACTGGGGCCACAGTCAGACTGGTGTGTGCCTTCTCTTCCCCTCTCTTAGGGGAGGGATTCACTGTGGGGTGGTTTGGCCCTTCTGGGCTACTTGCACACTGCCAGGCTTGTGGTGCTGGGAATCTGGTGTGTTAGCTGGGGTGGGTAGGGAAGGTGCACGGGGGCAGGAGGGGCAGGCTTAGCTCACTTCTCCTTAGGTGATCCACTTCAGGAGGGGCCCTGTGGCAGCGGAGGGAGTCAGATCCGCTGCTGGAGGTTTGGCTCCGCAGAAGCACTGCGTTGGGTGTTTGAGCGGAGCGAGCAAGTTCCCTGGCAGGAACTGGTTCCCTTTGGGATTTTGGCTGGAGGATGGGTGAGGGAGATGGCGCTGGCGAGTGCTTTTGTTCCCCGCCAAGCTGTGATCTGTCTTCCGGGACTCAACAACTCTCCCTTCCATTGTCCTCCAGCCCTCCCGTTCTCTGAGCAGAGCTGTTAGCTTATAACCTTCCCGATGTCACGTCCCGTTTGCTGTGGGAACAAACTCCGTCTGGCCCCTCGGCTTTTGCCAGCCAGACTCGGGGGCTCTTCCTGGCCGGCAGGCTGCCCCTCCGCCCTGTCTCCCTCCCGCCAGTCCGTGGAGCGCACACCGCCTCGCCGCCCTTCCTACCCTCTTCCGTGGGCCTCTCGTCTGCGCTTGGCTCCGGAGACTCCATTCTGCTAATCCTCTGGCGGTTTTCTGGGTTATTTAGGCAGGTGTGGGTGGAATCTAAGTGATCAGCTTGACGCACGGTGAGCCCAGCGTCCTCCTATGCCACCATCTTTCTAGTAACTCTTTAAATCTTGCTATTTGTAATGACATGGATGGAGCTTAGCTAATGCTAAGCAGAGTAAATCAGTCAGAGAAAGACAAATACCATATGATTTCACTCATACGTGGAATTTAAGAAACAAAGCAGATGAACATGGCGGGGAGAAGAAGGCAAATCATAAAACAGACTCTTACCGATAGAGAAAAAACTGATGTTTGCCTGAAGGAAGGTGGTTGGGGGGGGGATGGGTGAAATAGGTGATTGGGATTAAGGAGTGCACTTACTGTAATGAACACCTGGTAATGAATTGAATCGTTGAAACACTATATTGTACACCTGAAATTAGTATTACATTGTATGTTAACTATACTGGAATTATTTTTTTTTTCATTCCCTTTTATTGGGAACAATTGAGCACTTCTGGACATTTTGCAAACATATAGTATTATGTTCTGCACAAGAAATTGTACCTAATATAAAGGAAGAACTATCCTCCAGGCAACCTTAAGATATTTACAATTAATTCAAAATAAATATCAGTGGATTACAGAGTGCTTTCCTAGGCACTGAAACTGCACCATTGAAAAAGTCACTTTCAAACATTTCTTAAAGCTACAGAATATTAATATAATTAATTTTGTACTCTATTAATTCAAGATGATTAGAATATCAAATGAATTCTACTACATTGCAATAGAGCACTATTTTCTAATGAAAAGAACAAAAAGTCAAAACCAACTAGAAAGCCTACTAACAAGCATGGTAAGTGAAATATAGTTCTACTTTCTTTTTGAGCTTTTCAAAGGTGAGTATTGTATTTATGATTAACTATCAAAGTTCTTCTCATTACCATTTTGTGATAAATGTCTATGCCTATATAAATGAGTTAAACTAATTATCCACTGCAATTTTAAACTATTTACTTATTTATATTTGCAAAATTTTTCTAAAATGTTCAATAAATCTTTAAGATTTTCTCATAACCAGACTGGTCTTATGAGAATTCTCAGAGAATTATGGATAATTTAGTTAAGTGAGGTACTGATTATAAGCAATAAAATGATCTGTTTAGATTTAGCAAAATAAACATCTTAAAGGTATTCCCATTGACATTTAATTTTGAAATACATAGAAAAATACGAACTGAACAATATATCTAGCTAATGTCAAAATCACATTTCCTTAAAGCACAGCATACTGTTACATGACTGTGGAATCATATATTGAATTACTCATCTGAAAATAGAATTATCCACTTTCCAAATGCATTCTTTTAAGTTTTAATTCAAAGGCAAATGTTTAAATGGAATTAGAGCCATACTGAATACTTTAGAATTGCAAATAAAAATACATTCCATGGGAATTACTCTAAACTATTTACTGTTTATTCAATTGTGGTATATACTGCCTGAGTTATATCCATTAAATAGTTAATTATTAAACATCAAAACAATATTCTCTTAAAATTTTAATTATCCTCTCCTTTCTGTTGGATGAAGACAACGTAAGTTGTAAAATACGTTTCTAATTCATTCCAGCCCAAGAAATAATAAGCTTATATACCTTTTATAAATAAACAGGCCACAGTTACTCGTATAATCATACAACACATTGTTTAGTAAAGATTACATATAATTACTTTTGAAACATGTTGGTTCCATATATTTCTTTTTTCTTCTTTGAAGGATATGTAAAATTCTCATTTAGTATAAGAGTGCAGTAATCTTTCTCGTCAAAAAGTATCATAGAATACTAGTATAAATATATGTATATATTAATATGTCTAAACTGCCCAGGGGTGGAAATTTTTCAATGATTTCTTAAGATCTTGCAACCAAAAATATAACATGTTCAGCACATGGTGATTTTTCTGATGTTAGTTAATGTTTTATGAGGAGATTCTACTAATACAACTAATACTACTAATACGTTCTGTAGTTGTAATTGTATGACCAGGAGTAAATTTCTCAACTTCTTGGTGTGTTCCTTGAGTTTTATTTGATGCAGAGTAAACGTAGAATGTCAGCACAAAGTGCACAAAATGCTAATAACTGTGCGTTGTCAAATTAAATAAATTTGAACGCCATACAATCCATGTAACTGCATAAGGCAATTAGAAAATTCTGAGCATTTTCTACGTTACCTTTAGACATTGTAAAGTTGAAGATAAATTTTAGTTCTTCCTCGTTTTAGCGTGTGCCTTGTCCAAGTAGGGGACGATGAGTAAAGAAGAGTACACTTCTCTAATGTCAGCATGGCTCACGGTAAATCATTCCCTCATTTAATCAAGTATCACTTTCTGGCTCTGAACTGCATTTAATTTGCAAGGATAACTGTATTGGGCATGGTTTTTATTACTACATTAGATTATTTAAGGTTGCTGATTCTAAGTCGTCATTCTTTCTAGATAATAAACTCCCTTGATGACATTAACTATGTGTTCACTGCACTGCTTCAGAGGGAGAAATGTATGTGAGACATTAGTTACTTCATTGAATGCGACTCACTAAAGATATGAAAACTCTGATTCAAGGGGTGGAAATTAATACTTTGACATGGTTAATTGGGTAATTACTTTAATTGCTGAGCCCCATGAACAAAATGAATAATTAGAGCTAATTCGCATGTTATATTTGGTAAGCAAAACTTTAAAAAAGAAAAAAAAAAACCTCAGCTGAAAATACTTTAAATTTCCTTTTCTGGTGATAAGAGACATGGTGAACTGAATTGAATTTCCTCAAGCTGTTATTTACAGCAATAAGAAAATTCTAACCAAAGAGTGTTTTAAAAGTGGTCCAGAATGCCCAGGGGCCTGACAGACCTACGTGCCTATAGTGGCCTCACAAAAATGAAGGAATTTTAAAGGAAATATTCTATGTTTGGGAAAGAGTATTTATCCTTCATTATTTATTTATTGGTTGGCTATTTACTGACTATGAGCCTTACATTCAAAGGAAAATACATTCAGGCATCAACAATTGCAAAGTGTATCACTGACAAACTAAATTTTGAAAATACAAGGCAAGCAGCTCTGTATCTCATCTATGAACCATGCATCCTTTCCATGTCTCTGTTAGGTCACTTATTTCCTGAGTTATTTTTTTTTTTTAATTTTTTTTAACATTTATTTTGAGACAGAGAGAGACAGAGCGTGAATAGGGGAGGGTCAGAGAGAGAGAGAGACACAGAATCTGAAACAGGCTCCAGGCTCTGAGCTGTCAGCACAGAGCCCGACGCGGGGCTTGAACTCACAGACCATGAGATCATGACCTGAGCCGAAGTCCTACACTCAACCGACTGAGCCACCCAGGCGCCCCAGTGAGTTATTTATTCTTCATAAACTTATGAACAGATCATTAAAACATACCCACATGTGTTGCCTGGCAGTTGAAAAATCAGGGAAGGAATTATTATTATTATTATTATTATTATTAAAAATTAAAGTGAGGGGCGCCTGGGTGGCGCAGTCGGTTAAGCGTCCGACTTCAGCCAGGTCACGATCTCGCGGTCCGTGAGTTCGAGCCCCGCGTCGGGCTCTGGGCGGATGGCTCGGAGCCTGGAGCCTGTTTCCGATTCTGTGTCTCCCTCTCTCTCTGCCCCTCCCCCGTTCATGCTCTGTCTCTCTCTGTCCCAAAAATAAATTTAAAAAGTTAAAAAAAAAAAAAATTAAAGTGAAATAAAATATATGCACCACAGATGCTTAGATGTCTTAAATCTATGTATATCTAAGGTCGTTCAAAACAATCAGCTTAATGGATGACTCTTACAAATGAACGAACAAATTTATTTCCTCACAAATTTCCAATAAAGTTATCTTATGAATATAAAAATTGAATTTCACACATAGTATATGCATACATAGAATATATATATATATATATATATTCTTTTCTATTTATAGAAAAATATGTTATAGGGGCGCCTGGGTGTCTAAGTTGGTTAAGTGTCTCTCTCACAAAAAAATAAACATAATTTTTTTAAAAAGAACAATATGTTATATAATACAAGGATCTACCCCAAAGTACAAAAGTGTTTTTAAATTATCTAAATGAACTAAAATGAGCCCTACAAATTTAGCATCTATTACCAGCTCTTAAGGTCAACTTTAAAGAAACATTATTTTCAAAATATCTGTTAAAATCAATATAATCTAGATATAATATTACATCTTCATATTTTTATAATAGTAGAAAGGTACAGAAAGTATGGTAGATATTTCACAATAATTTATACCAGATCCTACAGTATATCATTATGTTCCTCCTTTTTTTAGTACTGTTCTTTTTTGTATACTAAAGGCTCTTGTATTTAGAGTTGTAAAGAAACCCTTGAGACCAAATTTTTTTTAATATTTGTTTTGAGAGAGAGAGAGAGAGACAGAGTGTGAGTGGGTGAACGGCAGAGAGAGAGAGAGTCACGGAATCCGAAGCAGGCTGCAGGCTCTGAACTGTCAGCACAGAGCCCTACGCGGGGCTCGAACTCGCAGACCACGAGATCATGACCTGAGTCAATGTCGGATGCTTAACTGACTGAGCCACCCAGGAGCCCCAGCTTGAAACTAAATTTACCTGTTTATTTTTGTTTTCTATGTATTAGCAAGGTTATTCAATATACTGTAACAATTATAGCAAAATTTGCTAATACGCATCCTAGGAAAATAAAATCTTTGTGAACAAACATTTATCTATCTATCGAAAAATATTTTACTGAGTAGACTAGAAACATTTGCACAACTATAAAGAGAAAATGGTCATTAATAACAGTATATTTTCACTCTATTAGTGGAGCTGAAGCCATCTCTGTTCATCTACCATTATGTCATATACAATAATGGGACATTTTGTGTTACACATTAGTTCACTTGCAGGTAAGTTTCAACTGAGATTCCTGAGTTTATTTTTCCTTGCAAACACTAAAACCTTAGCAAAGTAGACTCAGCAGAAGCAGTAGCATGCTCAAAGTAGACACTAAGGAAATTTTTGAGAAACCTAGAACAACATTGATTAAAAATGTAATAAGGAAATACAGACATAGGCTATTAAAAGTTCCCATTAAACAATTAAACAATTAAAATTGTTTTAAAAGTTATTTTAAAATTGACTTTGTTAGAAACTGGTCTAACAAAGTTGTTAATTTCCATGTGCAATTCTAAATCATTACGACTGAATGGTGGACCATTTCAAGTTGCTGGATAAAATCTGGAATGTTCAAGTAACTTGAATATTGATTAAATAATATACTTCTTGTAGTTTACTACAAATATTGTAGTAAACAGTGACATACTAACACTAAATAATTATTCATGCCTTACGTGAATATTAATCCCAATATTGGGGACATACTTATATTTTAAAATTGTGTATCCAACTTCAAATTTAACTCGGCATCTTGGATCATTATTTGCTATATCCTACAACTCTAATTAGAAGGCACATAAAAATAAGGGACTAGAGTCGTGAAAAGACACCAATAATGATACACTGTATAAAAATACGTAATCTCTCTCTTCTTAGCTCTTTTCTTTATGCATTGCTATTAAAGTCCCTCAAAGTTAGGAATATTTGTATTGTTCGTTGCTTTATTCACAGTACCGAAAAAAAAAATGCTTAGGAATAGGAGAAGTTCAATACGTTTGTTGAGTTAATTAAATATTTATTGAATGACTGAATTTTAAATCACTTCGTATATATTCAGTTCTTAGTATTTACTATTATCATGTTATGATTTTCATTAATATACATAGCGGTATATATAGTGCTGATTAGCCTTTGTCTATAGTATTGGCATTCTGTCTCGATATCTTAAAAACTGGGGGCGCCTGGGTGGCGCAGTCGGTTAAAGCGTCCGACTTCAGCCAGGTCACGATCTCGCGGTCCGTGAGTTCGAGCCCCGCGTCAGGCTCTGGGCGGATGGCTCGGAGCCTGGAGCCTGTTTCCGGTTCTGTGTCTCCCTCTCTCTCTGCCCCTCCCCCGTTCATGCTCTGTCTCTCTCTGTCCCAAAAATAAATAAACGTTGAAAAAAAAAATTAAAAAAAAAAACTGACTTACTTGTACCTTCCTATCAGTGAAGAGGAGGGTATTTCTTTCAACTTTTCAACAAAATGTATAAGAGGTAGGACACAATGGAGAATGGAGGTGGTATATTCGAGGTGAACTTGGAAGCCGGATAGGTCCATGTTGTGATTTTAAAGACTATAAATATGTCTAAGGCAACTTTGAATATAGTTTATAATACTTAATCCAATATAAAAGCTATTTAGCAGAGGTAGTAATCCTAAAAGTGACCAGAATTATTAGAAAATTCAATATATGTGAAATTCTTAAAGAAACAGAGCTTATTCAGCCTAAAGAAGGAAGGGAAATGACAAGCTTTATGATGGCATGGACCAGAGAGTTTTCATAGCCACCAAAACCAGAACAAAATCATTAAGAAACAGATGAACATTAGGGAAGGGAAACAAAAATAATATAAAAACAGGGAGGTGACAAATCAGAAGAGACTCATAAATATGGAGAACAAACTGAGGGTTACTGGAGGGGTTGTGGGAGGGGAGGTGGTCTAAATGGGTAAGGGGCACTAAGGAATCTACTCCTGAAATCATTGTGGCACCTATATGCTAACTAATTTGGATGTACATTTTAAAAAATAAAAACTAAAATTAAAAAAACAGAAATGGTCTTTGACCCAAACTGTTAAAACTTCCTACAAGTTAGAGTTGATAAACATGAAAATGTGATATTAATAAAATTATCTTTACATGGTAGTTGTTTTTGTTTTTTTTTTTTTTTAAAGAAAAGCTCTTTGTTGTGAAAATTCCATAAGAGGGATTTGGATATTCGCCGCATAAAAATAGCTGCTGGAGGCCATGTATTTCAGGGGACTTTTCCCTCTTTTTTTTTTTAAATGTTTTATTTATTTTGAAAGAGAGACAGACGGAGTGTGAGTGGAGGAGGGACAGAAAGAGAGGGAGACACAGAATCCGAAGCAAGCTCCAGGCTCTGAGCTGTCAGCACAGAGCCCAACATGGGGCTTGAACTCGCAAACCATGAGATCATGATCTGAGCTGAAGTTGGATGCTTAACCAACTGAGCCACCCAGGCACCCCTGGACTTTTTCCTCTTACAGTTAAAAGTAGTGAAGGCTAAAACCCTTCAGACAGGTAATGAACAATTTTTATGTTGCACACTCAATACTAGAGATGAAATATTTTTTGAGTAAATGGTTACTTTCAAAGCTCTTCCCCTGGAGGATGACAAGGTCATATTATAGTGATAATAGTAGCTGCTAAATTGTATGTATCAGGCTCAGTTAGTGGGCATGGGCCTGTGTTTTCTAGTTCTCCAAATAATACTGTAAGGTGAACACTGTTTTTAAATTTCTATTGCTAGTGAAGAAATGGAGGCTAAAAGGCACTGCCACCCATCAATGCCCTGAATTCCATAAGTAGGAGACCCTGGATGTGAGCCCTCTTCTGTTCTTTCCAATAAGCACTAGAATGTTATAACAGTATATTACATGTGCTGTGCATGGATTGGCTTCTCATCTCTTGGGCTGAGAGCACAACTGCTTGGCTTGAGTTCTCACCAGCCCTCTGACTTCCTGTGACTTTTTAAATGTCTTTGGCCTTTGGGGCACTTGGGTGGCTCAATTAGTTAAGCATCCAACTCTTGATTTCAGCTCAGGTCATGATCTCATGGTTTGTGAGTTCAAGCCCCACATTGGGCTCCAAGCTGACAGTGCAGGCTGGCTTGGGATTCTCTCTCTCTCCCTCTCTCTGCCCCTCCCACACTTGTTTTCTCCCTCTTTCTCTCTCAAAAAATAAATAAACTTAAAAAAATAAAAAATGTTCTTACATTTACAGAGTGGAAAAAAAAACTCTATTATGTACATCATTTGTGAGGTGATTCATGTATAGTAACAGTGTCTAGAATATAGCAATTATTTGATTAGTGTAAGGGGTCAGAGAAGAATTTCGCTCTTCATCTACATTTATTCAGTGACTGGAAGTGATAACTGAGATTTTGGAAGCCTTGACGAATAGAAACTGGAAAAAAATGTTCTCACGAAACTATAGCAATTTTTTCTCTCTGAAAAGAAAAAAAAAATTATATCTGAAATCACTCTTTTTCTTCCTTCTGATCCGTGTTAAATGGTATCTATTCAAAACTCAAATATTTAGTCATTGTACTTGAGGAAATTGTAAGAATTGCTATTACTCTGAGGGCTAATGTCAAATTAGAAGTGAAGTGTTCCAATCCTATAAATTGGTATGTGAATGATAGCCAGAACAAAAACTACTCTTGATATAGCATAATCCACTACCGTATAGGAAAGCATAGGGACATTTTTAATAAAGTATCTTTCATAATTCCTGAACAATTGGCTCTGGATTGGAGGGAGGTTCTTTTGACCAGCTTCATATCTCTTTGTAGATGGAACTTCCCTAGAGAATCACTTCTAGTTTTATGCTCCATTATCTTTTCTAGTGGTTGATGTAAGAAAACAGAATTAAGATGTGTGAGTTAGTAGCCTCTTCTCATTTCTTTGGAGATCTGTTAACCTGCAGAGAGAATGTGTTTCAGTCAGGTCTTAGTCATGCACTACGTGTAAGACCTTACTTTTCAGGTAAAAATTATGTGGTCCTAAAGTAAACCATTTTCTACAGTATTCATTTGATAAGTGAAAACAACCATGTTTTCTTTACTAGTATAACTCCTGGTTCCTGTCTCAGATAGGTTAATATGTTATTATTGGGCCCTTAAAAATCCAACAAACCTCGATACTAGTTGATTTAGTTTCCTCACATCCAAATTATGGACACATAATACTAGGTGAATGACAGTTTAAGTAACTTTTGATTTGTCTATGATAGGTTAATTTGTACTTATTAAAACTATATTTTAAGGGACACCTGGGTGGCTCAGTTGGTTAAGCATCCAACTCAGTTTAGGCTCAGGTTGTGAACTCATTGTTTGTGGGTCCAAGCCCCTCATCAGGCTCTGCACTGACAGCACAGATCCTTCTTGGGATTCTCTCCCTCCTTCTTCCTCTACCCCTCCCGACAGAATAAATAAATAAATAGAAAAAGAACTATGTTTATTTATTTAATATTGCTAAGTAGAAAATGTTACTATAAATTTATAGTTAATGTAATTAATTGAATTGATCATGTTTTCTCAAACATCTTGAAATCTGGCATGAAACAAAGTAAATGTGTATGCTAAGTCAATAGAAGGGAAGGAGAAAACCCAGATAGTAGAGAAGGTTTTGAAAGCTAGTGTGATGAACAAGACCTGAGCCCACATGTCTCACAGAAAGATCTGGCAGTTACAGTTAGAACACCTGGATAATTTTGAGGAGACGGAATCTCAAATCCTCATTGGTATGGATGCTACTGCTGAGCTAGCCACGTTCATCCTTAAAGAGTTCCCAACAAAAACTCAAGGGAAGCACCAAAGAAGCTAAATGGGCCCGTATTCCACTTCAGGCTTGCTCATGGTTCAAGGCCTTTGCTCTCTTCATGCTATTATGTTGGGCACAGGATGTCAGAGGTCTCCTGTCTTAGCCCTCACAGGGCTTTCCTTAAATATCATCTTTCCAGTGCAGTGTCTTAGCCACTGTACTTAAATCTGTGGGCTCTATGTCCGTAATAGACATTTTCTATTTCCTCTCCTAGTTTTATTTTTTTTCCATTTATTTTTTGTGATGGTCAAACATATTCTGTTCTTTACTGTGCATGTCATTTATTTTCTGTGTCCTACAATGGAAAACAACAACAAAAACAACAAAAAAAAACAAACAAAACCATGACAACAAAACAATTTTCATGGAAGCAAGGATTTTTGTTGGTTTGGGCTAACTCTACACTGAGCAGCGGCTGACCCGGAGAAGGTGCTCACTGAACATTTGATATTGTTGTTAATTTTGGTATCAAAAATTATTTAAACCACAGAACAAAAAGGCGAGGCAACATACAAAATGAGTTGTATAAAACACATCTTGTGTCCTTTTAAAAGAGAATAGAAAAAAAATTGAAATAGTGAATATTTTGAAAAAGAGCCTCTTAGTGTTTATTTCTAAAATAACAATATGCATAAAGGTAAAATTGAAACAAAATAATGGTAGTGTTGATAATTAATTAAAATAAAGAATGTAACAATAATGACTATTCTTTAGTTCTAATCCTTGCAAGATTTATCGGTTTTCTTTATATAATTGCACCGACTAGAATCTGTAGTACACTCATGACAAGTTTGGAGAATATTCTTATCTCATTCAAAATATTAGGGATTTTCAGAATTACAAACAAAAAAGCTATTTGTTGTAGTTTATTTGTTGTTTATTTTTAACAGATTGAGAAAATTTTGCCTTGTTTTGCTGAAAGTTTTGGATTTTGTTTTTTTTTTTAATTGTCATTAATGGGCATTTAATTTTTCCAAAATTTATTGAGATATAATCATTATATTCTTTCCTATCCTGTCACTGGTATAAATTGCATAGATTAATTTTACATGTTTTATCATCCAAGCATTCCTGAAATAAATTTACCATAATCATGATGTATTATCATTTTTATGTATCTTTGGTTCAACATGCCATTTTTCTGACTATAATTTTTATATTTACATTCATTAGAAAGATGGACCTGTAGATATTATTTTTTGTGATACACTTGTTAAATTTGGATAACAAATCTCAGACAACTAATCAGAAAGTGTTTCCTTTTTCTGATTTGATTTTGTAATCTTGGGTAATTCCCCACTAGTTCAGAAGAGTATAACTGGGAAACTCTCTAGACATAAAGTTTTCTTTATAAGCATGTTTTAAATGAAAGACTTTTTTTTTTGAAGTGATTTCAGTGTTTCTAAATTCAGATGCCTGTTAGGTTTTTAAATATAATACCAAAAACACATTTTTAAATGAGGAATTTGAAGATGTTTAGCAAGTTTTTTGTTAAAATTCAAATGGAAGCCACTTAAATTTTATCAAAGTTAATTTGAGGAGCAAAGGCCAGGCACCATAAGTAAGATCCAGCCTGTGTGCAAGTTAGGGTGCAATAAGTCAGTTTCTAATATCATTTGTCTCTACTTTTGAAACTTTTTTTCCCCATTTCAAACAAGTTCTACTACATCAAAAGTGCAAGTCCTGAGAGTCTTTGGGTAAGAAACTTGAATCAATAAAATTGGTAATTTTCACTCATGCAATCTTTGAACACATAAGGGGAGAGAAATATTTCATTTTATTTTTAGTTCTACCTGTATAAACCGCCCAATTGCCCTCCTCTGCTTTTCCCACTGGTGATATCTTATAGTGTCATCAAACCCTGCAATGTTTGAAACTTCAATAGACTGACAAAAATGAGAGAATACATACCATCTGGTCAGCAACAAACTTTTTTTTATTATTACTTTTTATTTCTAACTGCACAGATCCAGGTTGATGACTGTCATATAGGAACTTTTAAGGACTTCTAAGGTGAAATTTTGGAACAGAATGACCGCATAATTCCAAGGTATTTTTTTTTAATATAAAGCAATATTGGGCTTCAGAATGTACTTGGTCAACATATATTAATTAAATATCCAATGTATAAGATTAATAAACACTAAATGAATTAATAATTTTGCAACTTTAACAAATATTGGCATATTACATTAAAAAGTATTATTTCTTCACAAATCACTATTAATGACCTTTAGTTATGCATATTTATAAGTATACTTTACATGGTTTTACATGATTTGGTTGTTTTCAAGTTTAACAATTATAAATATACATGATGTCGGAAGCATAAAAAGGAAATTAGGGGTTTTTTTTGTATTCTGTCTTCTCCAACTAGGTTTAAGTGGGACTCGTTGAAACTGATACGCTTCAAGCCACTCTCACTGGTGGCCACTAAAATGGAGTTGTGTGAAGGCAAAACATATATACTACATATAATTATCTTTAGAGTAACCAATTATGAACATGATACAGAAAGTCTTCTAATTGATTTTTCCCTCACTACCACACTTCTAGGACAGTTATAATATTTAATATGTAGTGATATATTGTATGGTTTCACATAATCTACAAGGTCAAAAATTGTCCCCTACTCTAGAAATTGTATCATAATAACATGGGATATTATTAGCTAACAACAAGTTTACCTCTTTCTTCTTGTACCACAAAGAAGAAAATTAGCAAGAAAAGTTTAAAGGCTATGATTATATTAACCAGATTTAGCTTCATCAATGATGGCTCCTGAAAATTGACTAGAATGTCATTAGATCCTTGGGGAAGGGATATACTATATTATATAGTATATGTGTATATATATATATATATATACATATACGTATATATATATGTATATACACACACACACTATAGTATATGTACTATATATATATATATATATACACACACATATATATATATATATATATATATATATATATACACACTACATAGTACTATATATCCTTGGGGAGCTGAATATACTACATATAGATATAGAGCCCCAAAGAACTGTCTGCAGTGGGGTGTACATTTGGACATTATTGGATTTTAATGTCAGGTTAGAATATGAGTTTTATGCAATAGCCCATGGAAGAATATTTAATGCAAGAAGAGATGAATCTCAAGATTAGAACTTTGGTGAATTCCCAGTTTTAAAAGCAAACACAAGAAAGAGAACTGGAAGAAAAAATTGCTAGAAATTTAGAAGAAAACTAGAGTATGTGGTCAGAGAAATCCAAGGAGCAGATATCTTCCAGAAAGAAATAGGTTCTAAAGAATAGAGGCATTTGGCAAGTAAAACAGAATTGTACATACTGGATTTGACAATTAGGAAGTACCATTTGCTACAGTATGGACAATGGAGTAGTTATGCTGATAATTCTATAGGTAGAGGACTAGGAGGCTGAAGGAACTATTTCCTGATGGTCATAATTTTCTCCATGAACTGTAAAGAAAGAAGTCCTTTTGCTAAACATAAGGATAAAGCAGAAAAGGAAAGGAGAGTCATGGCAAAGGTTTGGATTAGCCACAAGAGTTGTAAGAAAAAGATTTGTCATGGATTCGTCAACCTTTAACCTCTGTATAAATTTGGATACTACTTTGTATTACATATAGGTTGCTTGTTTTCTCATCTCTTATTTCCATTGGTGCCACTGTTTCTTATATCTGTAATGCACTCTCACTTATGTCCAAAGATCGGATCTTATCTACAGATATGTAATTGATTTTCTTCAAAAAACCTTTCTGATTCCCTCCCAACAAGATTAGATATCACCTTCCTGGGAACTGTAATAACAATGACCTCCATGCCATTAACAAACTCTTTTTATACCCATGGACAATTTCAAGTATCAAAGTAGAAATATGATTGATTTCTTATTTTTGTATACTCTTGGAATTGGGAGCAACTACATCTTGCTTCTAGAAATGGCCCCCTTCTGGGGCACCTGGGTGGCTCAGTCAGTTAAACATCTGATCTTGGCTCAGGTCGTGATCTCTCGGTCCGTGAGTTCAAGCCCCACATCAGGCTCTGTGCTGACCAGGCTCAGAGTCTGGAGTCTGCTTGGGATCCTGTGTCTTCTCTCTCTGCCCCTCTCCCATTCATGCTCTGTGTCTCTCACTCTCAAAAATAAACAATCATGAAAAAAAAAGGAAGAAAACAGAAATGGTCCTCTCCCATTCTAGGATGCAAATGTTATTTTTTTTTTTCAAATTCTGTCTTTCCTCAGGAATCATCAACATGGCTAAAATGTAAGAGCAAAGATTATCAAAGGGTATATATTATCAAGCTCAAATAAGTAAAAGGAGGAAAGATGGGAAAGAATGCAATGGAGAAAGGGAGAGAAGTGTGAATACTGCTGAGCATGAGGCATTTCCAATTTCAGTTTTAAAACTCTCCTATAGGTCCCACTGTTATTTTTGAAATTTAGAGAAAATAGAACTCAAACTTTAGAACACTCCCTGGAAGGGAATGTATACATACATACAATATTATCATATAACTATATATCATTTTATATATAATTAATAAATTAATACATAATGTGTAATATAGCAGTGCTCTGATTTACAAGAACTCCTTAAATTAGTTATGTAAAACTTAAGTAGAGGCTGCAAGAAGAGAACTAAATGGCTTTCTCTTGAATGACTGAACGAGTAAGAGAAGTTGAGGGTTGGGTTTGGTATCTGAGGAAAAAAGGCAAAAATATTTATCACACATTTCAAGTTGTACAATGGCAGAAGGGTTTTCAGAAATGGTGATACTAATATGGTCTATTAAGGTGCCCCCTGCTCTACATGGCATTACCTTCCCTATACTTTCTACAAAATCTTAAGTAAAAGTTACCGACACACAGTCTGCTGCAGTATTATAAGAACTGAGTAGTGACAGTGCTGTAAAGATAAATATGATCGTCCAATGCATGCCTCAACTGGAGTGTGTGGCAGGGAGATTATCTGGAAAGAGGAATGAATCTCTGAGTCCCTGAGGACAAGAAATGACAGAGTGGCTGAGGCTGTGGTCTAACCTATAGAAACATTTGAGGCGGAGCTATCAAACATCAGCCTCAAGAACCTTTTTTCTAAATTCAAAGGACTCCTTGAAAGAAGAAGAAAGGTAGACTCTGGGACTTATAAGAGCCACGTAATGATAATAACAGGCCTTTAAGTGGCTATGTTAATTATTTTTATTGATCCTGGAATATATTGCCACAAAATTAGTAGCTTACAATAACATCAATTTCTTATCTTGCATTTTTTGCAGTCAGAAGTCTCAGTGGTTCTCACTGGTTAAAATTATATGCCAACAAACTGGGTAATCTGGAAGAAATGGACAAATTCCTAGAAACTAGCAAACTACCAAAACTGAAAGAGGAAGAATAGAAAAGTTGAACAGACCCCTAACTAGCAAAGACATTGAATCAGTAACCAAAAATCTCAGAACAAACAAGAGTTCTGGGCCAGATGGCTTTCCAGGGGAATTCTACCAGACATTTAAAGAAGAGTTAATACCTATTCTCAAACTGTTTCAAACATTAGAAATAGAAGGAAAATTTTAAAACTCATTCTATGAAGTTGTCCAAAACCAAGGACCCTGCTAAAAAGGAGAATTACAGGCCAATATCCCTAATGAACATGGTTGCAAAATTCTCAACAAAATACTAGCATATTGAATCCAACAGTGTGTTGGAGCCCTGCATTGGGTTCTGTGATGACAGCTCAGAGCCTGGAGCCTGCTTTGGATTCTGTGTCTGCCTCTTTCTCTGACCCTCCCCTGCTTGTGCTCTCTCTCTCTCTCTCTCTGTCTCTGTCTCTGTCTCTGTCTCTCTCTCTCTCTCTCTCTCTCTCTCCCTCAAATAAATAAAACATTAAAAAAAAAAGAAAAGAAAAAGTGGGTCTTTCAGCTAAACCAGATTAGAATTCCAGCTCTCCAATTTCCCCGCTAAGAGAATCCAACTAATAATTTAGCAACTATGAGATTAGTTGCTTATGCTAAAACAGAAATAATGCTATCAAATTGTGCGATTGCTAAAATTAGACATTATAGTTAAGTCTTGATCATAATAGGTTCTCCCCAATAATGGTATTAATATTATCCCATTTGCCACAGATTTATTTTTAATCAGTCTCTAACATGCTCTTCTATCATAGACATAATTATATTTCTAAGCCTTTTGACCATCTTTTGAATAAACATTAGCACATTTAGAATGAAGTTGTTTTCACCAATGTTTATTTCTGTCCTCTGTTATTAAAAACCAGAATTAATTCACTTTAATTAAATGCTAGTCTATCACTACCAGGAAGCTTGGCTCGTTGCCTAAATTTAAAGATAATCCTGTGAAGCATTTGCTGCTCTGACATGGGTGAAACCATGTTTTCCCAGTACGACATGTGCGACTGTCCTGAGAGAGTAAAACATTTTTGACCATCTTCTACCTCCCTTATCTCAAAACATGGAGACTCTACTCTTTTTACAAACTTGTGGCACAGCCATCCATGGTCATAGTATTTGTCTTATATAATACATTCAAATTTTCTTCTTTTTCAAAATCAAACTCACTGAAAAATAGTATGTATTTTCCACTCCACTTTTTCTTGAGACTCCTCCTTTTCTTGGAATTACTCTTCAAATGTTTCCTTTGGATGTTTTCCTTTCTGCGCTTTTTAATTTTTTTTTTTTTAATTTTTAATTTTATTTGAGAGAGAGAGAGAGCACGAGCGGGGAAGGGGCAGAGTGAGAGGGGACAGAGGATCCGAAGCTGGCTGTGTGCTGACAGTCGAAAGTCTGACGGAGGCTCACTCACAAACCCAGCGGTGAGACAATGACCAGAGCCAAAGTCAGATGCTTAACCAACGGAGCCACCCAGGTGCCCCTCCTTTCTGCATTTTTAAAGTGAGTGTTTCCCAGAGCTCTATCTCAGCTGCTCCGTTTCTCCTGGCCACTGAAAGGAAACAGTACATTTCAGGGAACCCTCCCAGGATTTGCAGAAGGACCTGGGCTGGAGTTGAAGTTTTGCCATTTACTACTTCATTTTTTAATTCTGTAGAAAAATTTGGGAAGTGGTCTTTATGTTCCTCTGAGAGATCATTTCTGAAATGGGATATTAGAGGGACCCCGGCTGGCTTAGTCAGTAGACCATGCGACTCTTGATCTTGGGGGTTGTAAGTTCGAGCCCCACGTTGGGCATAGAGATTACTTAAAAATAAAATCTTTAAAAATTAATTAATTAATTAATTAGTTAATTAAAAAATAGGATCAGAATGTAATATGAGATTTTTTGGAAACAATGTATGTAAAGTCATTAGCACAGCAAGGCCTCCAGAGGACAATGAATGCTAATTACCACCCTAACTCCAGTTCTCTATCCCCATAGAGCTATCTCTAGCTCTCCCCTTCCCTCCCTTCTGCAATGATATTTGTTCCTCTTAAATATCCCAAATGGTGGGGTATTTGGGTGAATGAAAATACAATGAACTCAAGTCGAATGAGAAATATGAGAGTCATTCTAGATTTTTCCCTAAATTTATATGCAGCCATCACTGTGATAGTAAAGATTCTGTCTTTTTAAGGAGTTTTTTTGAAAGAGATATACTGAGCGGCACCTGGGTGGCTCAGTTGGCCAAACATCTGACTCCTGATTTTGGTTTAGGTCATGATAAATGGTTCGTGAGTCTGAGCCCCATGATGGCTCCAGTCTGGCAATGCAGAGCCTGCTTGAGATTCTCTGTATCTCTCTCTCTCTGCCTCTACCCTGTTCACTCTCTCTTTCTCTCAAAATAAATAAATAGGTGTTTTAAAAAGGAGTTACATACTGAGCCCATTGTCCTTGGGTTTTCTAAACCCACTGTCCGTGCACTAAACCCACTGTCCGTGCAGTATCTTCATTCAGGTTTATATTGTATCTAACCTCAAAAATGGCATACATTCCTGGTCTCCTAGAGACTCATCCACAAATGTACTGGGGTTGAGAGATTTTTCGAACCTGTAAATTTCTAAAACATTCAGTATCATAGTCTCATAGCAAAACTATAATATTTTTTTATTATAGGTAAATAATCTTATAAAATTTCTTACAAGTTTTTTTTATTATTGTTAAAGTATAGTTGAAATACAAAGTTATATTCATTTCAGGTGTACAATCTAATGATTTGAAAATGCTATACCTTAGTGCTCACCACAATAAATACAGTCACCATCTGTCACCATACAACCTTATTACAATATTATTGATTATATCCCCATGATATGTTTTTCATCTCTGTGACTTTTTCATTTTATAACTGAATTTTTAAATATTCTTTCACCATTTTTACATGAAATATAATATAAAGTTATTTTAGAACATTTTATATTAGCATCTTGCAAAATGCATTTTTTAATGAAAATGTAATAATGCATATGTTTTTTTTTAATTCTACAATATAATACTGGAAGAATATTTAAGAAAATCTAAGTATTTTTCCAATTAATATTTGTTTCATACTATTTAATTTACTTTAAATTTTCTTAGCAAGTAAAAGCAAGCTTCTTATACTTAATACATAGGCCAAATTAAAACTGAGATCATGCTTCAGATACAGCTTAGAAAATGGATTATAAAAACTGCTTTTTAGAACTAAAGTTGAAAATTGCAGTTGTCACTTAAAAATCAGTATCTTTAGTAAAATATCAAAATGAGAAATGAAAAGGCTATTTCTTGAAAGCATGTTTCCTACAAACAGCATCTGAAAATAGTTACTATGGAATGTCAGTTATTCCAATAAATGAAAGTTAGATGTTTTATAATGTCATTTTACTCCTCTTACAAACTGTTTTAAGCATCAAAAAAACAACTTACTACATATGATTTTTCCATAAAGAGAATGCAAATTTTGAGCCTAGTGACACATACTGAGGTGAATTTGAGAACTTATTTTAATTTGTCATTTTTAAATATATGGAATTAGGATTTGTGCCAGAAAAATCCAATATACTCAGGACAATGGTCACATTAGAGATAAAGTTTAAGACAAGAAGGGAGAGTGGAAGTTATGGGAAAACAAAACAAAACAAGCGACTGCATAAGAGAAGAGTTGAATCTGGATGTATTGGTTTATGAACTGAGTGCTTTTTACCTATCACTCCCTAAAATTGGTAAAAGAAGGCAAGTTCTCCATGATCCAGCAAATGAACTGGGTTTATATTAATGATTTTTTTCTTCAGATGTGAAAGACAAACTCATTTTAAACTTGTTGGCCATATTCCCCAGATGAACAAAAATGCTAAATATCAGGCATAGTCCATAATCTTCACAAAAATAACAACACACACACACACACACACACACACACAATTCAAGTGCCTTGTTAGAAGATAATCCTCCTGGTACTTTCCAACGAATTGCTCACTTTGGAGGTTGGAAAAAAAAATTAATGTTCTACTCCATCTCATTCATGATTCATCTCTGTCTACAGATAATTTAAGTTTTCATTCAAGTTTCTTTAAAATTAATTTACATGTTTCACTTTAATTTTCTTTAATTCTTTATAAGCACATTTGGCTAAAATATTTCATTTAACAGAGTAATCTTGTTTGATTTACTCTGTAAGTTAAATAATTGTCTTCAGCAATGGGCATTGAAAAGAAATGTAAATGCCCTTTTAATTAATGTGCCTTTAAAATGTCAGGTAAACAAGGGGAAGTGACTACCACTTGACCCTCGAGCTGGACTCAGGCAGTCTGAGGCTCCTCACCCTCCCAGTCCTTCAAGCATAGGTTTTCTACCCACTGTTCCATAACAGGAGCCCTTTCAAGGACACACCGTTGAGAGAGTAAGGTGTTGAGATCATCTGGACGTCATATGTAACTGAAGCTGGTTAAGGCCTCTCTATGAACTTTTTTTTTTTATTTTTTTTCAACGTTTTTTATTTATTTTTGGGACAGAGAGAGACAGAGCATGAACGGGGGAGGGGCAGAGAGAGAGGGAGACACAGAATCGGAAACAGGCTCCAGGCTCCGAGCCATCAGCCCAGAGCCTGACGCGGGGCTCGAACCCACGGACCGCGAGATCGTGACCTGGCTGAAGTCGGACGCTTAACCGACTGCGCCACCCAGGCGCCCCTCTCTATGAACTTTAAAGATTCTGACATCAGGTGTGGAGATCGATCCATCTTGTGGCCACCCAAGATAAGCTTGGTCCGTAAGGTTCCTTGCTTATTAAAACTTCCACCTACCAATCTGGACCGGCCTGCTTCTTTCTTCCATCTCTTCTTTTCCTGTGTGGACAGGGGCTAATTTGAGAATTACTGGTTCAAGTATTTTAACCCCAACCTTTATTGAAGACAGCAGAATTTTTACATTTGAAAATTCAAAACTCCTCAAGCTAAAGTGAGAGGGTCAATTTTTCCTAGAACATCATTTCCCCCAATTATTTCTATATTTTAGAAACAGATGGATTCTGAGCTTTGTCACAGGACGTACCTTTGTTTGTCCATAGAAATTTAAGATGATATATATATATATATATATATATATATATACATATCATATCATCACTGTCCAACAGTGATATCACTGTTGGACACATATAATTTCAACTCTATATCTTCCTTATGATATATACATTTTAACTGAAAGCTGAATTATCCTCCAAAATTGAGTCTACCCTTCTTATTTGTAGTGAAAGATCTATTAAGTATTTGCCGGGTTCATGGTTACCTAGTTGCCAATGAACATTCTCAGTGACCATTTGGTTTGGTCCAAGTAACATAAAATATAAATCAAAGTAGATCCAGGACTATAGTTACTTATATTCCATCTCTTTAGAGAGCCAGCATGCATACAATTGATATTATATGGTTGAATTCAGGGTTACCAGATGAACAGTAACTTTTGTCATTTTCCCATAAAATTTCAGTATATTTTGTTGCTTTTCTCCAATATCCTGATGGTGAGGGCTATTTGGGTTAGGCACATCTATAATTTGTAATTTTAATTTTGAGAAGTGGCAGCAAGCTATTTGATACACCAGACTTAAATTGGAAAAAGAAAGACCAACTAGAAAATTCTAAATATTTATGTAAGATTAATTATTTTCCTAAATATTCAGGCCTCTATAGAGATGTGGGCAACTCAACGCAGGCAGCTCAACCAACCATGGATCTTACAAGATAATTTTTGCTCTGTAGCATTTTCTATAGTCCCCTAGAAGTATGTTTATTGCTAAGTCAAAAATTTCTAAATTGAATTTAAAGATACTGGACAGTAATTCTTCCTCCAACCATAGTGCATTGGCATACACTATGGATTGTGTCTGAGTTTTGGGCTGTTCAAAAGGCTTTTGGTATTGTCAGAGCATCAATAAATATTTATTTAATATGAAGTTTAACAAAGCCTACATGAGAATCTACGTAGGAAACAAAGGTTTCAACTTTGTCTTAATCACAACCAAGTCAGCCTATAATGGTTTGTTCACAGAAATTGGTGTCTATCAATCATTCCAATTATTAAAAGGCCAATGGCCTGAACAATTGGACAATCTCTTACCATAATCTAAGAATATATGTCAATAAATGTTATTGAGGAATACTTTTGAATGTATATACATGTTATGAAAATTATTTTTAATTCTATCGTCTCCTATAATGCCCCGATTCATCATCTCCTAAGATCTGAGAAGCAATGCTAGTAAAACAGTCCATAAGCTTGACAACATTTTTAAGGAATGACTGCAAAGTTTTTAGACTATCCAGAAATAGTAACTCATGACCCCTTCTAGCTATACTGGGAGACTAGCTGACGTAAGAAGTGCTGTCAAAGTGTTGGATCCTGTATGTGCCATACCTATTAAAATTAAAGTTTTCACTTTCTGGTCACCTCCATTCTCTTCAGTGTAGCCTCTCTGGCCACTGCAATATCTCCCTTAAGTATAACCTTGATGGTGCGACCATTCCTGACCACCCTATATATTTTAAAAAGTATCTTTATTCTATTACTCTCTAATTCATTACTGTGCTTAATTTTTCCCTCCAGTATTTATTAACATCTGTTAATGATGTATTTATACTTTTAAAAAATGTATTGTTTGTGTTTGCTTAGAATATAATCGCCTCGAGGATATTGTAATTGTGATTATGACATTGGTTTCTAGAGCAGTATTCAGTGTCTAGTATCCATTGAATAAGTGGATACATGAGGCCAGAAGATGGAACACATGCTTGTGGACTTTGACACCACATTGTTCAAGACTTATGTTTCTGGGCACCTAAGTGGCTCAGTCAGTGAAGTGTCCGACTCTTGATTTCAGCTTGGGTTATGTCTCACAGTTCATGAGTTCGAGCCACACACTGGGTTCTCTCCTTTAGATTCTCTGTCTTCCTCTCTCTGTGTGCCTTCCTCATTGGCTCTCTACTTCAAAAATAAATAAACCTTGGGGCTCCTGGGTGGCTCAGTCGGTTAAGCGTTCGACTTCGGCTCAGGTCATGATCTTGCAGTCTGTGAGTTCGAGCCCCGCCTCGGGCTCTGTGCTGACAGCTCAGAGCCTGGAGCCTGCTTCCAATTCTGTGTCTCCCTCTCTCTCTCTGCCCCTCCCCCGTTCATGCTCTCTCTCTGTCTCAAAAATAAATAAACGTTATAGAAAAAAATTTTTAAATAAATAAACCTTAAAAAATACGTTTCTTTTTACACATTTTATTCGTATGATGAAAGAAACAATCACATTAGATGTGAGATATGCCCTGTTAAGAAATAAAATAAACAAATTGTTTTTTAAGCATTATTAAAATGCTTAGGGGACAAAAAAATAAAAGATTTTGTCAGATCTGGAGTGCATTTGGCCTGGGTCACTGGGGCTATATTGTTTGGGAGGGCCTACAACTTATTTTCTACTTAATATCTCATCCTTTTCTCCAGCAAAATAAAGAAAGAAAGACAGAGTCTCAAACACACTTATTTAACAATTACTATCAGTTAATATGGCCTCAATAAAATGAGTAACTTTAGCATTTGAATTAGGTTTAGACCACCTGTTTAAAGCCCACCTTACTCAATTATGATATCGTGCCAGATTATTTAAATACCCAGGTGGCTGAACGAACAGTAAATCAAACTGCTGGCCCTGCAAGAAAAAAGAAAATTGCTCTTGATATCCAGCATTAACAGAGATGCATAAGATCACATAAGCCAAATCAATGACTGCATACCAATCAGATGTAATTAAGAATCATCTTTCAATGTAAAAATGTGGTGACAGTTCTTATCTAATTACTACCATCTTTTTAAAAAATTTTTTAATTTTTTTTAACATTTATTTCTTTTCAAGAGACAGAGAGAGACAGAGTGCAAGTGGGAGAGGGGCAGAGAGAGAGGGAGACACAGAATCCGAAGCAGGCTCCAGGCTCTGAGCTGTCAGCACAAAGCCCGACGTGGGTCTCGAACCCACTAACCATGAGATCATGGCCTGAGCTGAAGTCAGACGCTTAACCCACTGAGCCACCCAGGTGCCCCCTTTTAAAAATCTTTTTTTAAATCAGGGGCTCCTGGGTGGTTCAGTCAGTTAAGCATCCGACTCTTGGTTTCAGCTCAGGTCATGATCTCACAGTATGCTGGATGGGAACCCAGATCGGGTTTAGCTCTGACAACACAGAGCCTGCCTGGTATTCTCTCTCTCTTTGTCTATGTACCTCTCTCTCTCTCTCTCTCTCTCTTAAAATAAATAAATAAACATTTACAAAGTGTTTTAAAAAACCTTTAACTCTAATTATATTCCGTACATAATGGCCACAACTCATCTGATGTTTGTAACAGCCAAATTGAGGTCAACATTGGAATGATGTTGCCATTGGGCATAACCTACCCTTATGATTTCTATATTGGAATTAAAATGCTACTTATCTGCTCTAAAATATGGCACTAATGATTTAATATTTATGATTTTATTGTGGCAGGAATACTTTGAGGACTGACATTTTGCACGTGCAAAGAAGTCCCTGCACTGCTTCTCTGCATCCTTTCAGGTAAGAACCCTTTTTCTCCCCTAGAATCACAACAAACCAATCCCATTAACAGCTGAAAGACTGTGAAATCCTCTACAGAAAATCACTTGGTTCTCTATGTCCAATATGGACCCTTAGCAAAGTTCAAATGTCTCAGACTCTATCTCTTCAACATCCCTCATCATTAATAGTAATCTGGTTCCCTAAACTCCCCGATATTTTTTGAAGGTCAATACTCATCAGAAACATTTGGATTTGGGGCGTCTGGTACCTCAGTTGAGCGTTGGACTTCGGCTCAGGTCATGATCTTACAGTTCATGGGTTCGAGCCCCACGTCATGTCTGTGCTGACAGCTCAGAGCCTGGAACCTACTTCAGATTCTGTCTCTCTCTCTCTCTCTCTCTCTCTCTCTCTCTCTTCTGTCCTTTCCCTGCTTGGGCTCTGTGTGTGTCACTCTCTCAAAAATAAATAAACATTAAAAATTTTTTTAGAAAAGAAAGAAACATTTGGATTTAGGCATAGAATTCATGATCTCTACTAAGAGAATTTAAGTCATGGATCTGCAGGAATAAAGGAATAAATCCAATGAGGAGCACTGAAACAATTCCATTGTAGGTATTGTCAACAGGTAGCAATTGACCTTTGTTACTAATTCCCTGGGGGGAGGGGGGCAGTAGTGAAGTACCACATACAACATGGCTTAAAACAAGAGATATTTATTGGTTCACGGTTCTGGATACTAGAAGTCTAAAATCATGGTGCCTGCAGTGCCGTGCTCCCTTGGAATCTGTACGAAAATTCTTCCTTGCCTCTTCTGGCTCTGGCGGTCTGACAGGAATCTCTGCTGTTACTTGCTTTTCAGATATACTGCTCCAATTCTCAGACCTCATTCACATGGCACTTTCCTGTGTTTCAGCCTTATCTGATCATATTCTCATAAAGACACCTGTTTTACGGAATTAAGAGTCCATCCAACTGGTAGAATGATCTCCTCTTAATTTTATTAATTATGTTTGCAATGACCTTATTTCCAAATAAGGTCATATGCTAAGTATTCTAAGGTATTGGGAAATTCAAAATATCTTTTTTTGATGGACACAATTCAATTCATAGCAACTTGTTTCTTTTGTTTTCCTCTATTTGGCCTCTTGTGTTTGGAAGGGCTTCTTGCCAATGTTGCCACGGCCGCCATCGTGAGAAACTCGACTCCTGCAGGAGCTTCAAACAGAAGTGATCACGTCAACTAATCAAGACCTTGGACTCTTGGAGTTCCAACATTAATGAGCCCTGAGAAGACATTTGTCTCCACCTACAGTAGGTCATTGTCGTTTATGGTTGAGCGAACTCTTCATTACTCATTCTATGAACTTCAGCTTTTGCCCATCTTGGGTTAAAAGTTGCCAGTGAGGTATAATGTGTTTAAAAAAAAAATAATTAAAAAAGCAAGTTTACTTAAACTTCAATTAGAAATAAGTCATCTTGTCAAGTGTTTAATCTGATCAAAGTATAGTGCCTGGGTGGCTCAATCAGTTAAGCCTCGGCTCAGGTTATGATCGCAGTTGCTGGGTCTGAGCCCCGCGCGGTGCTCTGTGCTGACAAGTCAGAGACTGAAGCCTGCATCAGATTCTGTGTCTCCCTCTCTCTCTGCCCCTCCCCTGTTCACAATCTGTCTCTCAAAAATAAATAAACGTTAAAAAAGTTGTTTTTTTTTTTTTAAATCTGATCGAAGTGATTAATTTAAACATGAAGATTCTCTTCACTGGTTTCCTGAACTTTCATCTTAAACATTTTCCACAGGTAGGGCATCATTACTTACACACTCACAAGTTGGGGCATTGTAATCTACCTATTTTTCTATGTGCTTTATCATCCACATATATCTAATCTATTAGGAAGTTGTATTGCAGGATCAGGTCATTTGCACCGACGTCTTCCAAAGTATCTAATTTATCTCTGTGCAGCTTATCTGTGTATCTTGTTTAATTTTATAATCACCAGGTTACCATGACACCTGCCATGCCTACAAGAAATAGATACCATGTTTCAACTAATTACTGGTATTACCAGGTGAACCAGGTGAGTAATAAGAATTATTGTAGGATTCTGAACGTTTATATAGGACTTTTAAACAAAGTCTGCCTGAGACAAAAGTTCTTTGAAGAAGAGAGATAAATAAGGGTCAGAGCTGCGAGAAGTCTGGCTGATGTATCCCGGCCCACTCAGGCCTCTAACAATACACTATCGAAGTGCGACCGTGGTTCCCAAACTGCTGATTTAGTTCTTTGTTTCTCCTCCCCAAACCAATCCAAAAACCGCAATTTATTATTACTCACAATTCTGTGAGTTTTCCCAGGCTCAGCTATGCTGTTATTCTGGTAGTCTCAGGGTCTCCACAAAGCTGCATTCAGCTCTTTTATTTTCCAGAACACTTTCCACATGGTCTTTATTTATTCAGCAGCCTAGCATGACTGCCATACGGCATGCTTACTGGGTCCCACGATAAAGCATCCCTGCTGTCACATATTATCCATCAGTTCTGGTCCGAACTTGGGGAATATGAATAGATTTATCCTGTATGTGAGCAGTAGTATGTGCACATAGATTAGAAGAAATTGTTAGCAGCCGTATATGGACATGACTTATCTCTGTATCAACTACCCACCATTCAATATTGCCACGAATTCTAAGCTCTTACTTTCAATAAATCATGATAGGGGCGCCTGGGTGGCGCAGTCGGTTAAGCGTCCGACTTCAGCCAGGTCACGATCTCGCGGTCCGTGAGTTCGAGCCCCGCGTCAGGCTCTGGGCTGATGGCTCGGAGCCTGGAGCCTGTTTCCGATTCTGTGTCTCCCCCTCTCTCTCTGCCCCTCCCCCGTTCATGCTCTGTCTCTCTCTGTCCCAAAAATAAATAAACGTTGAAAAAAAAAATTAAAAAAAAAAAATAAATAAATCATGATATTCTATTGTAGCAATAAAGGTCCAATGAGGAGAGTGAAACCACAGGATAATTTGCATAGGAAGAGATTTATGTAAAAAGTTTAGGGGCGCCTGGGGGGCTCAGTCAGTGGAGAGTCCAACTTCAGCTCAGGTCATGATCTCGGGGCTCACAAGTTCGAGCCCCCCCATCGGGCTCTGTGCTGACAGTGCAGAGCCTGGAGCCTGGTTCAGATTCTGTGTCTCCCCTCTTTCTTTGCACCCCTCCACCACCTCACTCGTGTTCTGTCTCTCTCTCTCTCTCTCTCTCTCTCTCTCTCAAAAATAAATAAACATTTTTTTTTAAGTTTAATGATCACAGGGGATTGGAATAATGAGGGGACTGGCTAATAAGAAGAGAACTCTATATAAAATAGAAGACTCATAAATTCAAGGAACATCATATACCCATAGATTTGAGTCATGGTACTCAAGTAAAAGACATCTTCCATCCAGGGAAGCAAATATGAGGATGGTTTCCAAGGAAAGAAGTGTTCTATTTTTAATCACTTCCACTTGGGCAGAAATTACAGACAGTGATGGTATATAATTACAACATGTTTTTCTTATTCAAGTCACTGAGAAGCGTTTTTTTTTTTCCAAATATGAACTACAGATATGAAAATAGCCAATGAGATTGATAAGTTCTGGGGATCTAATATTCAGCATGGTCATTACAGTTAATCATACTGCATTATATACCTGAAAGTTGCTGAAAGAATAGATCTTAAATGTTGTAACCACACACACACACACATACACACACACAAGTAAAATTACTTAAAATAACATTTGAAAACAAGAGTGATTATTCAAAAATAATGCTAGAATGAAACATATTTTTGAATTATAAATCTGCCAATGTTTTTAACCTGTGACAATTAGCCCTGATATCATAACATCCAGGATAGCAAACCCATCACAATTAAGTATAATTGCCAAAAATTTCAGATGGAATAAAGCAAATAAATGAATCAAATAATAGTTGTAAAAGTTTCAATATCCTGATGAAAATACTTATATTCAAAATATAAATGAAATAGGACAATTAAATAGTAATAGTTTAAATACAATGTACTAATAATAGATGGAACCATTAAACTGATGCAATGGAGTTTTCTCCAAAAAGTATATTTTCTATGAAGAATCATCAAATCTATACAAAATAATAGAAATATTTGATTTCATAAGGCAAGAGTAAAAATCATCACAACAAAAACATCAAAACTAAAATATCCATGCATAGCCGTGCTGAAAGGATGGGGTCAACCTAGCAGAGTGGACGTACCCTATATCCATTAGAAAGATACTGTTCAGGGAAGATTTAGACTCTCACCAGCTAAAGAGAAACCAGGATGTTAAATTTGGCTATGCTTGCAAAGAAACATTCAAGAAAATAAAGAAGCAATTATCAGTGAGCTAAGTTTCAGGTTTCCTTTGCTCACTGTTTTTGTATTCATATAATGAATGAACAGCATTGTCAAGAGCACTCTAAAGTGTCTTAGGATAGGACTGGCATCCAGCCAAGAAATTCTGCAAATGCAATTCCAAGGGGAATAAAAAAGAAATATAGAAACATAGAGTGGGAGTTGTATTTTGTATTGCCTTTGTCTCTTCTGTGCAGTCTCAGAATACTTTTACAAATCAGCGTCTGCAGCAATGGGACTTAAAGTCTGGATTTTCTCTTGAAAAGAACATAAGCCACTGAGGCTACAGTTAGAGAACGACCTCCAGTGGCTGGTATAAAATGCACAGAAGAGCCAATATATTACATTTGTCCCAGATCTGACAACCTCCATAGAATTACACTGAACAGAACTAACTGGTAAAATGCTTGTTTCAAAGGTGCGTTTTATTCCCCAAATAAGGTAGCCTAATTACAGTAATGTATATTATATATTCACACCATAGATGACCACTTATGGACGTTTTCTGGTGGACCGGTTTACTAAGCACACTCTGAGAATAGTTACATGCAAACTTATAACTGAATACACAGAGAAAAACTGTGTTGGTGATGAAGCAAAACATAGAGGAAACTCCAAGACATGCAGAGCTTAGGAATCTGTAGACAAAGAAAGGGTCGGGTAAAGAAAAGGAGCAGGTGAGTACATTCTTTGGGTCAAAGCTGACTGATCTATAGAGGGATAGAGGAGAAGTGTCATTCTAAACATAATGGACTTTTTAATTTTGAAAAAATTAAAGCTGAATTAATAGAAATAGGATCATTGCCTGAAAATTAGCAATTATGTTTGGTATCTGGCAATGTTAAGGCACAGTGCAGTACTTAGGATAAGCTGAAACTTCCTAGTACTTACATAAATGGCACCTGATTACACACATGTATAGTGTATATTTGTTTTAAAAGTGACGATGTCCAGCTGCCTAATGCTAGGGTCATCACTAAGTATCTATGGTCCTTAGGAAAGAATGGATAATTATACTAACTGTATCATTTGTTTATTGTGAGGCTGAAGTAGTAAATAAATATTTGGTGTTATTGGACGATATATGCTTACTACATTGTAATAATAACTGACTATTAATACTTCTGTTGTTTTTTGGCTATTATTATTATGTAATGACAGAAAGCAACTTAAAATATATTTTCGGAACAAAGATATAAATAAGCAGTGCATGCAAATAAAATTCAACATTCTTGGCAGATATTATCCTAAATTCTTAAGCTTAATTTACTTAAAAAGTCATTATCAACACATTAACCTATTTTTTTCTGATTTTATCTATGAATTTCTACATGTAAACTTACTCATATAACAAAATACATAAATATTAGTGGATGGAAAATTGATTCACTTTTAAGATATAACGTATTTATGCTTATAGCTATTTTCAATCATATGGAATTTTCATAGCGGTATTCTAATGTAAAATATAATTTTAATTAAACCTTAGCAAATATTTTAAATTTTCTGCATTTGTTTGAGTTTCTGACATTCAGATGAAGTTATTAGTAAAAAAAAAAATTATGCTTCTTCACTTTAAAGAACTCACGAAAAATACTATTAAGATTTATATTCTTTACACAAAGTAACCACAAAAATTCAACATAAATGAAATTGAAAAAATAAAATAAGAGTATCTCCAACCTACTGATATTTAATTTCAACCCAGGAAAGTGGTTTTTGAAACAGTCCTTATTTCCATACTATTTTATAGGGACAAGATTTATGTTTTATTGTTACTATGACATCTGTATTACAATCTCTTCTTACTGTTTAAAGATAATTGGTAAACATCATAACTGAAAAAATGGTTTTTCATAGATAACAATGTCAATCTTTAAGATAAATTGATGGATTTAGTTGAACAGAAGATGCATAAAGCATGAGATTCCAATTGTAATTTACTTATCTCAATATTTGAAAATACCATTATGAACCTTCTATTCTAGCTAAGCAGAGAAACATTTTTGTTCATACCCATCTGCTCTGATTTTACACCAAAGTAAAAGGAAAATCAGCCTATATATATTCATCTGCTGCTGGACATGAAACTGACTTTATGAACAATATGTTGTCCACAAATTGGGTACAGATTGTCATTAATGGAAATAAGTGGATGTGGGTGAGAAGGACCATGTGGAGATTTTCTTTAGCACACTTTCCAGCGGATATACACCTGCAAAAACTCCCTGTGCAAATTTATGCTAGCATATAATGAATCATTTCAAATGCCACTGTGCTACTACTCCTTACATGGCTATAAGAAGGACATAGGTTCATAAGCACAATTTGCCACCAAAATTTTCCTTATGAGAAATAAAAATATTAACTTTGCTTAATTTAGATTTATTTTTGGACTCCAATAAAACTTATCACTGTTATAAATAATTTCGTGAAGTATTCCTAATCATTACCGATTTCTTTATTATAGCCTGGAATATTCATGTCCAAAGTCACATAAGGAAAACAGAAATTCTTTGAGGGTATTTCAGTCTACTTATTAGGAAATCTTACCCCTGAAAATATTGCCAAACAATCTTTAAAATTCAAGGAAGTAATTCAAGTCTTGAACGTGTAAACTGTCTTGATTCACTAAGAAGGGCCAACCTCCATGTTAGTCCCATGTTTCAATGGGCTCAAAAATAATCAAGAATAGGAAGTAATTTTTGTTCTCTTTTGTGCATATTCTATTAAGCAAGTTTATCAATGCTTCAGTGCCTTACACAGAAACCTTAGCAAAAATGTCTTGTTAATTTTGTTAATCAAACTTTGCTGTTATCTCCCTGAGAGAGTCACTCATGGGCCCATTGGTCACAAATGGTAGGATAATTTGAATTATAAACGATGTTGAACTAAAAATGGTTCATTACCAGCTCTATCGTTAATCCATTTTGTTTAGAGTTAAGGTAATTTTGCTCAAGACTTAATCTTTAGGAAAAGTTATTAACCAGGTCATACCTTACTTCTTTATAAGCAAAATTCTTTGATGGATATGTTCCATAAATTATTCACATATGCAAGTTTTGTTTTGTTTTGTTTTTAAGCAAACTAAACATAATATGAAATTGCTGCTAACACTATGCCAATGTCCTGCATTGTTTTTATCTCATTAATTTTAAAAGCTTTTCAAATTTCTGCCCTCAATCTCATTGATTTGCTTACTTTTCCCATTGGGTGGTTGTCTTTGTAATACACGCTTTGTTCCAGAACTTCTGACAAGGATACACCGTCATTTTCCTACTTGGATTCTTCAGTTGTACTGTCCATATTTTTTTCTCCAGTAATTTTCAGTAATATCAATGGCTCCTTTTTTAAAAATCACCTTTTAGTATACTTTACATATGACTTTAATAAAGTTTATCTTTTTTTTATGTTTGTAATAACTGTATAAGAAATCTTTGCATATTCCAAAGTCTCAAAGAATTTCTCTTTTTTTGTTTTTTTTTTCCACCCAGAGTTTTATAATTGTAACATCTAGATTTTAGTCTATGAGTCCTTTTCAGTAATTCTGTGTTCATCATGAATTTCAAGGCTAATTGTTTTTTTCAAAAACAGTTGTTCCAACATCATTTTTGGCAAAGACATTCCTTTCCCCCATTGGCCTGCCTGGCATCTTTACTAAAATTCAAATTATTGGGGTGACTGGTTGGCTCAGTCGGTGGAGCATGGGACACTTGATCTCCAGGTTGTGGGTTTTGAGCCCCACATTGGGCCTAGAGCCTACTTAAAAAAATCAATTGATCAAATATCTGTGGACTTATTCCTGGTCTCCCTATACGGTTCCATTTATTTCTATGTCTGTCCTAACAGATATACCACCCTATCTTTTTATTGTAACTTTACTGTAAGACTTGCAATAAATAATAAAAGTCATCTAATCCTCTTCTTCCTGCTCATTGTTTTGGTTCTTAGTCTTTGAATTCCCATATAAATTTTAATGTTATATTTATTTTTGAGAGAAAGAGACAGAGTGCAAGCAAGGGAGGGACAGAGAGAGGGAGTCACAAAATCCGAAGCAGGCTCCATGCTCCGAACTGTCAACACAGAGACCAATGGGGGGCTCCAACTCAGGAACCACAAGATCATGACCAGAGCTAAAGTCAGATGCTTAACCTACTGAGCCACCCAGGCACCCCTAAATTTTAGAATCATCTTGGTAATCTGCATGAAAAATTCAGGGGATTCCAGTCCCAGATTCATAAATCTACAGATTAACAATATTAAATCTTAAATTCAGTGAAAATTGTATAGGACCATTTTTTTTTTACATTTTCTTGTATTTCTCTCAGGACTCTGTGGGAGTGTTCAGTTTCGAGGTACTATACATGTTATATTAATTGTATCTCTATGTATTTTATGTATTGAATATTGTTCTAAATTATACTTTATTCCATATTCTAGTTCTTTCTACTAAATAGAAATATAATACAATTAGTTTTGCATGTTGATCATGTTTCCTGTAAGCCTATGAAATTGTCTAATTATTAATGTTTTTATAGATTCTTTGGATTTTCTCCATAATGAGTCTTATCAAGTGAAAATTGCGTTTTACTGCCTCACTTTTAATCTACATGCTTTTCAATTTTTCATGTTCTAATACACATTTTAGGACTTCTAGTATTGTGGTGAATTACATTTATTGATGTTCTAATATTGAACCAATATTGTATATCAGTGAAACACCACTTGGTTAAAATAATTAATTAATAATTAATTCTTTATATACTTTAGTTGCTGCTGGCTAATATTTTGCTAAAGATTTTTGTATCTATGTATTTTCATCTATTCAAGCATCAATGTTTATATCTTTCCATTGTGGAAATAGATACATATTTACTATACAAAGGCTATATTTTTAGTACTTTTTCTGATTTGGGTATCATGGTAATTTTTGCTCATTAAATGAAATTGCCTCATTTTCATTAAATGAAATAATAAAATATTTACTATGTTTTCTCAAATAGGATTTATATTATTCATTCCTTAATATTTAATTGAATTTACCAGTATATTTATGTAGGCTTGGGCTTTTATTTATAGAAAAGTTTTTAAGTAACAATTATGTCTTTTATCAAGAAGTAGGACTATTAAGGTTTTCTATTTCTTCTTAGATCAGTTTTAATCATTTGTGTCTTTTAAGACATTGCCAATTTCATCTAAATGTTTTCGTTTTGGTAGCATAAAGTTGTTCAATATATTACCTTAATACCCACTATTTCTCAGATATTTAGTAGACTATATTTTCATTACTTTTTCTTACAAGCCAGTTATTTTTTAATCAAATTTAGTAATTTGTTTAAAATAATAGCTTGGGGGGGGGACACCTGGTGGCTCAGTTGGTTAAGCCTCTGACTTTGACTCAGGTCATGATCTCACAGCTCATGAATTCAAGCCCTGCATCAGGCTCTGTGCTGACAGCTCAGAGCCTGAAGCCTGCTTCAGCTGTGTCTCCCTCTCTCTCTGCCCCTCCCCCGCTCATGTTCTGTCTCTCTCTCTCTCAAAAATAAATAAAAACATTAAAAAATATATAAATAAATAAATAAAATAACAGTTCTTAGTTTTATTGATTTCCCTTACGTTCATTAATTTTCTCTTTCAAAGATACCTGCTCTAATCATTGTTTTCTTCATCTTATTTACTATGTAAACTCTTCTTTTTCTGTTTTTTTTTTTTTTTATCATAGACACTGAAATCCTTTGTATTATTATCAACTATAGTTTTGGATTTTCATATAACCACTCTTTTGCCTGCATCACATACTTTAAAAGGTTTTATTCAGTTAAAATCTTTTCTAATTTTTCTTTTGATTATATTAAATGCTGAGCTGAAGGTCCTAGCCAGTAAAGAAATGAAAGAATTAGGATGAGGGAGGAAAGAAAGGAAAAAAAGGAAGACACACAGACAGAATAGTGGGAAATAAAACTGTGGCTACTCACAGATGCATAACTGCATATGTAGAAAATCTAAAATAATCTAAGTATAAACTATCAGTATTAAGTGACTATAGTAAATTGCTGACTAGAAAACCAAATATAAAACTGAATTTTAGAATATTTCTAGATTTGCCTCCATTATATAAAAAGTTTGGAAATCATCACTCTCATCATAATAAGAAAAAGTTGAATAAACTGAAAATTATCAACTTTTCTTAACCCATCTGAAAACTAAGAGTTCACAGTATACCAACTTATCTGAAATCTGAATGAAGGTGCATCCACAGATACAGCATCTGAGATCTGCTTTCTTGGCTCTACATAAATAAAGAAGGAGAAATTCACCAAAAAATAAATGAAGGTAAAATAAAATATTTTATTTTTATTCTTAACTGATTTAAGTGATAACAGTTTAAATAATATTGTTAACAATATATTGGATAATTATAGCAGAAAAATAAATAAAATGAATAACAGCAAGCTCACATGATGCAAGAGGAAGAAATTGGTTACACTTATTATAAGATATTTGTATTGAAAGGCAAATGATATTTTTAAAATTTTTTTTGTTTGTTTTTGAGAGGAAGAGAGATAGAGCATGAGTGGGAGAGGGGCAGAGAGAGACAGAGACAGAATCCAAAGCAGGCTGTAGACTCCAAGCTTTCAGCACAGAGCCCAACGCAGGGCTCGAACTCACAGACCACAAGATCATGACCTGAGCCAAAGTCGGAGGCTCAACTGACTGAGTCACCCAAGCACCCCAGCAAATGATATTTTTAAAAGTGTTTATATAAAATGTAATTTTAAAAATTATGTTGTAAAAACAAGGGCAAGCAGTAATTTTGTTTACCAAAAAAATATAGCTAATATATTAATAAGAGATAAAATGGAATCAATAATAACTTCAATTAAAACCAAGAAGGCAGCAAAAGAGGACCAAACAAGAATCAAAGGACAAGTGCATTGAACAGAAAACAGATACCACCATGGTAGATTTTAACCCAACTATATTGATAATCACTTTAAATAGAATTATATAAATAAATTAATTAAAAGACAAATGTAATTGTTTCTGTTTATTATAATTTGTTATGGCATATTTAATGGCCTAGAATGTGGTCTATCTTGGTAAATAATCTGTGAGAATTTATCAAATTACTGAAAACTTAGTAATTACCTACCATTCAAATGGTTAAGATTGAAAAGACTATCAATACTAGTGTTCAGCAAAGATTTTAAGGAAAGACACTATTACATACTTGCGATTAGACTGCAAATTGGTATAACTACATTGGATAAACATTGGGGCATTTTCTACATGATTTGCACATAAACATTCTCTATGACTCAACAATTTCACTAATTGGTATATAATCAAAAGCATGACTATTGAACCAAAATAATTTGCATTAAAATGTTTATAACCACATTAACCACAGTGTGTAAATAATATAAATAATCAATTACTATTTCGTGGAATACTTTATATGGTGATTTATTATACAATTGTAAAACTAGATGAACTAAAACTCTACACTTGAACATTAAAAAAAATTCCTGTCACATGTAATGAATATTTCTAACATAATTTTGAGTGAATTATGCAAGGCATAAAAGAATTAATGCTGCATATATAACATTAACTCATGGCTTTAGAAGTCATGACAGTCATTTTCTTTGGGGAGAAGAGAGATTAGAGATCAGGAGGAGCATGAGAGGGCCTTGTTGGTGATATTCTATTTCTTACCCTAGGTGGTAGTCATCAGGGTGTCTCCATTTTGTGTTGTACATTTGAGATTTGTGAATTTGTGCTACATTTAAATTTTCAGGAAGTTTCTCCTATAATTGCCTAAATATACTAAGTGATTAATTTTACAATTATTCTAAGTAACCTTGAGTAGTAGTACAATGAGTATTTTACTGAGCATGGTTGATGTGAATTCTCATTCTAACATTTTCACTAATGGTGTATTTTTCCGCAAGGAATGCAGCCTCTCTGTATTTTATTTTTGTTGTTGATAATATTAAATAATTTAAAGTTCCTTTCATATCTAAAATTTCAAAATAACATATGCCTAAATATTCTCAAATAAACTCCTTGTTAAAATTCATATTTCTTATTGAATTCTTAAAAATATGGGCATTGCTCTAAAATGTATATTTTAAGGGGCACCTGGGTGGCTCGTTTGGTTGACCACCCCACTTCGGCCCAGGTCATAATATCAGCTCGTGGGTTTGAGTCCTGCATCTGGCTCTGTGCTGATAGCTCAGAACCTGTAGCCTGATTTGGATTCTGTGTCTCCTGTCTCTCTGCCCCTCCCCCGCTTACGCTCAGGCTCTGTCTCTCTCTTTCTCTCTCTCAAAAATAAATAAATATTAAAAAACCATTTTTGAGTGTATTTTAAAATCATTAATTCTAAAAAATACATACAGAATCACTGATGAATCAAGCCAATGTGCACAATTAGGATCCAATATTATTCTCAAAGCCATACAGTAAGCCCAATCATTGAAAACTTCACAGCATAAAAGACCTCTTCTTCTTTATCGAGTGCTTTTTAACATTTACAATATAGTATCAGGTGGGCTGAGGAGAAAGTTGCCTAAGTGGTCATGGTTATATGATGATGTCTTAACAAGGCAACTACTTCCCCATGGGGCTAGTCCAGCTTTACCTACTTAGTGGATAATTAATACATTTTAATATTTTCCAAATACTCATTATTATGGTGACTAGTTGCACTTGATTATCTAGCATCACTGAAGCTCTATTGTCTGTCATCTGTAAATGACAGGCATGGCTCAGTTTAGCCAACAAAGTACTTTACTTCCAAGATTTTGACTTGTGATTAATCCAATTATCTCCTCTGCTGTAAGGAGAAAAGATTATATTGGATGGTTTTGTTTCCTGCAGCAAAGTAATTTTCTGCATGACCAGCAATAATGTAATGTGGGGGATTTTAATAAGAGGCAATTATTTTTAAAATTAAACCTTAAACAGAATGCAGATTGTAATAATATGGCAGAGATGTGCACAAAATTATGAGTTACTTTAAAACCTGTTAACCCTGCAGTGTGCTCTAGTATGAAAACAGTGCAATAAAGGGAACATAACTGAGACAGAAAAGATTGCTTTCTTCGAAAATGCATATACAATAGTGAGACTGACAAGATGATACTCCCTTTCTATGGTATTCCATAATTTAGTGGGCTACATTACTTTTATGTTTGAAATTAGCAGGCTTTTTTTTTTTTTTTTTTAAGGCAGGGAAGCATTGATGCAAAGGATACATGATAATAACATTTTTTTCTTACCAAAGACAAAATACTATATCTGAAGTAGAAAAAAAGGTAAGTTTTAGCAAAAATAAGTCATCAAGTGCCCTAGGGAAAAATAGAGCCTCCCGGGTGTCACTGTCATGCTGCGTAAATTGTGAAGATGAACAATGGTGGTTTCTGAAGGATCTCTGGGTCCTAGAGTCTAAGTTTATTTCCATATGTTCCACCCTAAGGACAGAAAGCTATCACCAACTGAAGACAGTGTATATTCTTTTGCAAGTTAGTCCTCTTTTGATATTAGATTTCATATTTGAGGATATTTGAGATGAGATTTTGAAAACCAGACAGTAGCTAGAAAGGTTTTGAAACAGAGGAACACACACACACACACACACACACACACACACAAGATACTTGGTTTGAAAGGAAACCTTGTCCATTGACACACAAACTATCTCTCATGAGTTTCATGGTTGCTTAGCTTATTTTTGTGTGGCACTATGACACGATTTCTTTCTTAACTCTATTGTCCTCAAAGACTGCTTCAAACTAGTTAAAATAAAAATAAAATTTTGTTGTCTTAAAATGCTTCATTTCTAACATGTAAGTCTATGCATATCACATCAATTTCAAAAACGCTTTAAAATATTTTCCAGTTGAATAAACCCTTAAATAGTAATTAAAAGTTACCATTGCTTATGAGGTAGTGGATCTTCTGCTAAGTATTACATATTTATGTAACAGACCACAGCGATGCCCATCTTGACCAACTTGTCTGAAATTACTGCATTCCGCTTACGCTCCAGAGACTGCTTACCCAGATCTTCTTTATTCCCCGAACACTTGCTAACACTTCTGGTCATTTCCTCTAAAATTAAAACGTTCTAACAGATCACTGAAGACGTTAAATGATGAGAATATCATTGGTCATAGAAACTGGCAAAACCTTCACTATACACAGTTTGATTTTAATTTCTAGTTGATATTACTGTTCATTTACAAATAAAAGAATAGTTCTGAACGATCATGGTTTGCAAACACAACCGTCATAGATTTGTTTCCTTCCTCAACTCCATGTTCATTAAAATGATCAAAGTGACTATTAGTCCTAGTGAGAATGTTGCTTCTAAATTAATCTTGCATTTTATAAGTTATTGAGGTTTAGTGAAGGTTATACAGAGCTCAACTACAACAGCCATTCATCTTTTTTCTCCCCTGATAAAAAAGTATTTTACCCTATAAAACAGCAACAAAAGGAAATTCTGAAGATCTGTGTCCCAATGCAACACAGAGTTTTAGAATTTAGCTCTTTACAACATCAGTGAGCTTTGAATTTCCTCAGATATTTTTTGTGCTGAAGCTATGTTTCCCCAGTGATTGAAAGAGAAGTTCTGTGCCAGGCCAACCTTAGGAAGAAAAAGATGAAGTTGGATACAAGATGAACAGGAAGACAAAGAAAAGGAGGTGGAAGGCGGGGGGGAGGGGGGGAAAATGGAGAAAAAAGACTTGTCCAGAAGCACTTTTTCTACTGGCCTCAAAGATTGGATTGGTGATCAAGAAAAAAAGTTGAACCTAGAAGTTGAAACAACTGTGTTCATATAGCCTATGTACAGTTTATTTAAAATATAAATAAAATATATGTGCATTTTGTATAAAATATAATATACAGTGTGTTAGATATTGATAATGCTATGGAGTAAATTTAACTTTTTAATGAATATGTGGATAGTGTTTGAGGGAAGGTTTGTAATTTTTAATTGGTTTATACTTTATTATCTGTTATCACATTTTTGACTACTTGTCATCACTTAGTTTCTAAAAGAACTGTATCATGTTAGTTTTAATTTTCATCTATTTTGCAAGAAGTGATCATAAGGATCTTGTTATATGCTAAATATCCACTTATTTTTTTCCCTAAAGTCTTCGTATTCTTCAACAATTATGTGTTGCATTATTTATTCTTTTTCTCAATAATGTATAGGCTCTTAATATATATTAATTTGCCTTTTTTCAATAATATAATTTCAATTATATTTTCTAGACCTTCATTTGCACTTTTCTCATTGGTGACTGCTTCTCTCTCATGTGTTACTCTCTTAACCTTCAGCTCTGCTTGTCAGGTTTTCTGTTCTTTTTTTCTACTTAATGTCAGTGAAACCCTTGATCTAAAAACTTTTCTGCATTGATCATTAAGCTTCAATTCCTAAAGAATAATTATGTTTCCTAAAGAATAATAAATAATAATCCAAAATTCTGTATTGATTCTTCTCAGGGCTAAAAATTTGGAAAAAGGAGCATCTGGGGGAATCGGATAAGTGTCAGACTTTGACTCAGATTATGATCTCATAGTTCATTAGTTCCAGCCCTGCAGCAGGCTCTCTGCTGTCAGCACAGAGCCTGCTTTGGATCCCCTGTCCTCCTATCTCTTTGCTCCTCCCCTGCTTGTGGTCTCTCTCTCTCCCTCTGTCTTTCTCAAAAATAAATCAATATTAAAAGAAATAAATTTTTAAAATTTGGGGAAAAAATCAATTTCTCAGAAATGCCAGGAAGGAAATCCTTCACTTAAACATGATGTGAAGTTCTAAAGAGTTCATGCACTTTAATAGTAAGAAAACATTTTTTTTTAATTTTTTTTTCAATGTTTGTTTATTTTTGGGACAGAGAGAGACAGAGCATGAACGGGGGAGGGGCAGAGTGAGAGGGAGACACAGAATCGGAAACAGGCTCCAGGCTCCGAGCCATCAGCCCGGAGCCTGACGCGGGGCTCGAACTCACGGACCGCGAGATCGTGACCTGGCTGAAGTCGGACGCTTAACCGACTGCGCCACCCAGGCGCCCCAATAGTAAGAAAACATTTTAAGACTGTTTGGAGGCAGAATGTTGAGGACATACAATCAAAAAAGTGCACCTTGAATCACAAGTAAATGTGGTCCTAAAAGCAGGTACCTGGACATGTTCACTATCACGTAATCTCTCATTTCACCTGTTGCAGATTGTATACGCAATAATTGCTTGATTGACTGAGATAAAGTCGGGGTTTATCTTCATATACTTTATAGCATACATATTCTTAAAAAACACTGAAAAATATCAATTTTCATTTATGTGTATAAATAAATTTTAATTTCTTACAAGCTAAGTAAAAAAATAGCTAAATTGTATATTCAACATTGTTTTTGCCTTTGTTTTGTTTATGACATAAAATTAATCTAACAGATTGAATCATCATCCCATACTCAAAGAACTGGTCAAACAACTTGGTTTCCTTTTTTTTCCATACAGAATTCATTTTCTTCAATCCATGTTACCTTTGCCTTTAAAATATCTGCCAACTGAATAATCAAGGCCACTTAGTTAATATTCTTCTTATATTTGAGGTCAGACTCACGAAATATCAAAAGAAAGAAGGCACAAAGATAGGTAAAAGTTATAAAAGAAAAATAAATTTTAAAAAGCACAAAGCCAGGGGGGGTCATGCCCCCTTTACAGACTTTTAATATCATGTAAAGGTTATTCCACTAATTGTTAAGATGATCGTAAAATGTGGCAGACTTAAAGAACAATGAGATATTCCATGCGGAGACTGCTTGTTGTCTCCCCTATGGCCTTGTCCTCCATACAGCACCTCTAATTTTTAACTGACATCAAGGCCAACTGAAATAGAAGATACATTTCTCATGTAACTTTGAGTTCAGGAGCAGCACGTGACCAAGGGAATAAAAGCCAAAATATAAAATAACAACCCATCCTGAGAAATGTTCTATAGGGCTTCTGAGATCCATTTTTGCAGCTTCTTCATTGCTCTTTGGAATTAGCCATAAGATGGCTACAGTTTCATGTTGGACTATGAGGATAGCAGCTATAAAGAGTGTGGTAAGAAAGGAATTGGGAAACAGCCTGGTTCACGGCCAACTTAAATAACTACATGTGACTTTTACTGTCACAGTGAACTCAACTTCTACATTTTAAGCCATTATTTTTATGTCTCTGTAATTCAAAGCCAAACATTATCTGCACAGATATAGGAGATGGTACCAGGAATGCTTCTTTTCACAAAAACAAAATACAAATTATGATTTGGCTTGGGGAATTAGCAGGTCAGTGAGAGGTGGAAACATACATATCACAGGCTGGAAAGCTGGTGAACTTGCCACGTTTGAGTGAATAAGTTATCTGCTTTACCTTAAAAGACAATCATAAATTTTTTCAGGTAAAATACTGGGGAAAAGTTGAGATTATTTTTATAATTTGCATTGTGTTGACTGTTTTTAAAATTTTCAGAAAGGTCCTACAAAAGATAGATTAATTTAGGGTTGGGGTGGATTCAGTACAGAGAGAGAAAGAAGACAGAGCTTGATAAAGGAGACTTTCTCTATCCGGAATCTACAAACAGCAGCTAACCACACTTCCAAGTTTGAAATATCTGGCATCACCTCTTTCTTTTTTAAAGTTTATTTATTTATTTTGAAAAAGAGGGAGAGAGAGAGAGAGAGAGAGAGAATCCCAAACAGACTCCACACTGTCAGCGCAGAGCCAGATGTGGGTCTCAAACTCGTGAACCTTCAGACCATGACCTGAGTTGAAATCTAGAAACAGTTTCTTAACCAACTAAACCACCCAGGTGTCCCTCTGGCATCACCTTTATTTCAAACTGAAACTTAGGAAGGACTCTACATAAGTTAGTAGATTTGTGCCCTTCCCCACAAAGTACATGATCTTAGTGACAAAGATGTTGGATGCTATATCACAAGGAAAATGGACAGAACCCAGAGGCTAGAAAAAAGAAAACAAGAGATCTCACTCACACTTTAAAAATTGTGTCTGGACGGAGGCTTTGATTGTGATCATTTGCATATACAATTGACTGGAGGCAAATAAGATCTTACCATATTTTTCAGGGAATTTTATTGTTAAAAAACCCTTAATTTGACATATAATTAAAAGCCTTAAACAATCCCCATGGCCAGATGATACCAACAGGAAATGGGCTACAAACCCTCACGATGGCCATCTCTGCAAGGCACATCTGAGATATGGCAGCCCTGGAGAGCTACTGAATAAGCACACATCTCTCTCCTCTCTCCTATGTCCCCAAAGACAAATCCAGGGTCACAATGGGCAATCGGGAAAAAAGGTCTTCCCAAAGAGAAGAATCATGCTATTATGCTGTAAGCTAGCTAAGAAACTTGCTCTTATTGTCAGAACAGTCTTTATGAGTCATGGTGAACATTATTTTCTAAGCCTCATTGGCTATTAGCTAATGTATTTCTCATACTTTACTTCTCTTAATGTAATATCTATTCTCTTATCATCAGTTTATTGGATGTACATGGGCATGTATCTAGTATTTCAATTTGTAGATTTCAGGATCACTCTGGACCTTATTTGGATCTGTTGGGAAGAATTCCATGTCACTCATAGATCTTGAATGTTTAGCTACTAATGGATGTGAGTAAATGGATGACATTAGGTTTCTTTCCCTTTGGGAAAGGATGAATGCGTTATATACTCAGAAAGACTAATATCTATCTATATGTTAGTAGCCAAAAGGAGAGGCCATAATAGAGATTGCTGCTTTCTATCACAAAAGCCACTCTCCCGACCTTTAGATGACCGATTTATTCACAAGAAGGTAGGCACATGGAAAAATGACAATGGAATTAATAGAATTTATAATTTCTACTTGATATAATTCATAAAAATTTTAATTGTGTTGTCTTTACGTTGTTGAATTATAAGCATTATTCATATATTTTCGATACCAGACCTTTATTATATAGATGATTTACTTTTTGTCTCCTTCAGTAGAATGTCTTTCCACTCTCTTGAGTGTGTCCTGTAATGGACTGAATTGTGTCCCACTCAAATATATATGCAGAAGCCCTAACCTGCCATGTGACTGCATTTGGGGTCTAGTCCTCAAACTATATTCACATATCAGGGCTTTTGTGTATATTGCTTGCTGTCAATATGTATTTAATAGCCGTGAGGCAGGTTTAGTATATTCATCTGGTTCCAAATTTTTCTAGTACACTAAAACCTTGGGTTGCAAGTAACTTATTCTGTGAGTATTCCCCAAGACAAGCAAACATTCATAATAACTTTTAACTTGATTAAAGAGCGATGTCTTGCAGTATGAGTAGTAATTGACGGCACACATCACATGATCACAACTGAGCCAATGGTTCTTGAAATTCACTTTGACATACAAGGGCTTTGGATTACAAGCATGTTTCCGGAATGAATTATGCTTGGAAACCAAGGTTTTACTGTAAATTTTTCTGACATAACACCTCCTTATGTGAGGGAACAAACTAAATTAGTCCCTGAAGGTTTTAACCTAAGCCAATAAATTTCAGGTTCTTAGGTTCTATTTTTAGGAAAGCAAGTAATAATTAATGACAGTAATAATTACTGGCTTTTCCCGTTTCATAAAACACTTGAGGAGACAGAATTCAATAATAGGATTACGAGGATGCTCAGAAAATTATAGTAATTTTATTCTGTGTCTATAAATTCCTATGTTGAGAACAGGCAAATAAATATGACCAAACAATATTTTATGGAATAACAGGAAAAAGAAAACAAAGACAGAAATATGGTCTATTTTGTTTTGTTACAGAAAAGGCAACAATAAGTGTATCTATAGCTTCTTCAGTTTAGAATAAATATGACAAGCAATAATTCTGAGACAAATTATTTTAGTTTCTACTTTGTTTATTCTGAGAATAAACTATTTCTTAACAATCTAAGAAAATAACAGAGCTCAGCTTTAAATTTACCAAGATTTTCCAGGGATTTCACATTACATAGAAAGTGACCAAGGAAACAGATCTTTAAAAATTAAATTTAATTGCTTGGAAATGCATGAGCTTCGAAGAAGTAATTAAATTGACAGTGAAATTACTCTTCAAAATTTCATATCTTTATAGGAATGTGAGTAATACAATTCATACCATTAAGACTTAATCTTCTGAAACACCAGTGGAGAGAGATGAAGCTTTTAGATAGCAAGTAATATCAGAATATCAGAGGTTCTCAGCTGTGTGAATTTCTGACTGAGCTCCAGCAGAATTTGATGAAGGCAATAATATCATTGTGGAGATTCTTAAAAAATGCCTGACCTTCTTCAGACCTGACAGTTCTCAATATCAGCCACTTGTTGCTAAATACGTTGTTACGTGTTGCCCTCATCAAAAGAACAGCAAACAGCAAACATTTTGAAATATGTACATCAGTGGTCTGTGTCACTTACTCATTTCTTAAGAACATTCTACCAGCAGTTCAAAGGTCATTTTTTAAGTTTATTTATTTTTATTAGTTTTTTTAAGTGTTTATTTTTGAGAGAGACAGAGAGAGAGAGACAGAGCACGAGCTGAGGAGGATCAGAGAGAATTTGGGAGACACAATCCAAAGCAGGCTCCAGACTCTGAGCTGTCAGCACCAAGCCCAATGCTGGGCTTGAACCCACGAGCTGAGAGATCATGATCTGAGCAAAAGTCAGAAGTTTGACTGAGCCACCCAGCTGCCCCTAACTTTATTTATTTTTGAGAGTGTGTGCATGAGCAGGGGAGGGGCAGAGAAAGAGAGAGAGAGATGGAGGGAGAGAATCCCAAGCAGGCTCCATGCTCAGCCGGAAGCCTGATGCAGGGTGTGATACCTTGACCTTAAGATCATGACCACGAGATTGTAACCTGAGCGGATATCAAGAGTCAGGCGCTTAACCTGCTGAACCACCCAAGCACCCCTCAAAGGTCTTATAAAGAGATGTTTGGTGATGTTATAGCATCCTCATCAGCCGTGTGTGTTTCAGATTCAGATTATTGCCTACAAATCACTAACTTTTAGTATAAGAATGGATAGGAGTTACAATACTAAATGCAAGGAAATTGTACAAAGGTTTGAAGTGACTTTAAAAAGTCACATAGCAGCAGAAATGAAGTTGAATACCAGAAATCTGAGCAAATTTTTTGTAAAACTGTAATGACTCCCATTTTGTCCCTCCTCAGGAGTGTTACAAGAATCGAAACAAAACAGTACACAAAGACATTTTTTTTTCAGACCAGGAAATGTCCCTTAATTATAAAGAAATTTAGGCAAAAAAGTTAAAGTGGTTTGCCCAGATCGTAACAGCATGTGACAGTACAGCTGGGAAAGAACTTTACTGTCTCTGCATTTAGTTCTCAATCATAATTTCTATCACTGGCTTAGAAATCATTGATAGAACATTTACTTTGCTTCAGTCCTTTTGTGTATCTTCAGGTCACAGATCATTGGCCAGAAACCCTGCCTTTAAAGATTCCACCCCCCCCACCCCGCCCACGAAACCTATTTTATTTTGATCATTGGAGGTAAAGTACAGTTACTAAGACATTGCATAATGTTTTTCTCTTATCAATATTGGTACTATTTTTTGGTCTCCAGAAAGTTCACATTCAATCATAGATTTTTTCCCTGAATCATCAAAAATACAATATTGTTAAATTGATTGTATTTTCATGTGTTATTTTTAAAGCCAACAATGTAACTCTAGGTTAAAATATTCCCTGATGTCTATAATTCCATAATTATTTTAGTTTAGTCAAATTTGGGTTTACTTAAATTACATTATTCTAGGAATTATTTAGTCATAAATAATGATTTTCTGTACTACAAACACCTGAGTTCACTCTTCTTTCATAGGAGAAAAAGCAATATTGTCAGCATAGGTTACGTAGAAGCTAATAAGAGAGAAAATTGCCTTCCTCGTGATACTTATGTTTTTGTGGAGATAGTAAACAAAAAATCAAACAAAAGGAATACTTTGAATATTAACAAATGTTATTTTGTGTAAGATGTCATACAATTGTTTCCTCTTGTCTGTTTAGACACTTGATTTTACTTTCATTTTCACTCCATAAAATATTTTAATGAGCACCTTTCTTTTTCTATACTCAACATATGAGTTTAGAAATGAAACACCCTTTAATTTTTCCCCAGTATGATAATGATACCAAGAACTAGTCTGAGGGTGATTGTATTTCTTTCCAAAGCAGCATTGTGTTTATTTCCAATGTAAGGAACCAAGACACCTCTTCCTCATAAACACTCAGTATAATATTTATCCACCTTTCTCTCAACAAGAAACTTAAAGACCAAAGATACCAACTATTCCCTATGCCTGGGTAGAGCTCCTGGAATTAAGGAGCTGATTCACACAAAGTAAGCCTAGTTACTGAAATATCAAGTTCTACAAATAATAATTCCAGTGTTTTTTTTCTGAATCAGAAGTTTCAAAATGAAAGTAGAGTGTATTGTATAGGAAAATAATTTTTTTGTTGTTGAGATGAGTCTGAGATAAGAGTTTAAAATGCTACCTTTACATTCATGAACAAGGAAAATCACCCCAGTGACCATTGAATGGCCATCACCACTGACCATCTTTTTTTTTTTTTTAGTTTGTTTTGTTTTGTTTTGTTTTGTTTTTGAGACACAGTGTGTGTGTGTGTGTGCTAGCATGAGTGTGGGAGGGACAGAGAGAGGGGAGAGCGGGCGGGAGATAGAGAGTCCCAAGCAGGCTCTGCATTGGCAGTGCAGAGCCCAACACAGCAGCTCTAACTCATGATCTGAGCTGAAATCATCTTTTTATTCCCTGCCAAGGTTGGCAGAGACTAAGAATTCCATTTCCATCAACCAAATCTAAAACAGCTAAGGCTCAAGAAGGCTAAGGATTAAATTCTTTTCTTCTAAGAAAGGAAAGAACTTAAAAAAAACAAAAATGATGTCAGACACTAGAAGATTAAAGAACACGGAAGGAGGGGCGCCTGGACGGCTCAGCCCATTGAGCTTCCAACTTCTGCTCAGGTCTTGGTCTTATGGTTTTTGAGTCTGCACCCCTCATTGGGCTGTCTGCTGTCAGCGCAGAGCCTGCTTTGGACCCTCTGTTACCCTTTTTCTCTGCCCCCCTCACCCCTCCCTTCCTTGTGCTCTCTCTCAAAACTAAATAAACATTAACACACGCGCGCGCACACACACACACACACACACACAGAAGGAGGAGGTGTTTAGATGCACTGAGGAAAGAGAAATATTGGAGAAAAGGGTCATCTTCCGCTTGGAAGCTGGTGCAGGTTGTCATAAGAGGATTCATCAACAATCTTACTTAAATAGCTTGAACCACACTGTCTAATTTAGGAGCCACTAGACCTACATGACTATTTTAATTTATATTAACTAAAATATAAAAAAAAAAAAAACTTAAAATTTCAGTCCCTGAGATATATTATCTATACTTTTAGAGCTCAATAACTACATGTAGCTCATGACTACCATGGTGAATTGTGCAAATATAAAACATTTTTTTTCTTGCAGAAAGTTCAATTAGACAGTGTTAAGCTAGTTTAAGAAGAGAAAAGGGGCAGAGAAGGGGAGATAAGGGTTTTTCCACTCTAGAGTTCATGAAACGGAATTTTTTTCTGCAGAGAATTAAATACATTTTTCATTAATAAAATATAAATCATAAGGTTATGAGTAAAGGGATATGTAATTGGATTTTTAGCCAAAGGCAAGATTATGCCCTTTTATATCATTCTAAGTAACTTTGAATTTCTACTTTAGGCCAAGGTATATTTCCACAATGTTCATTTAAGTAGGATTCTATAAGATATTAGCTGAGGGTGAAACAGAAAAGGGAAGAAGGGGTTCAATGAACTAAATAATCATGGGAAAGAATTTCTTCCAAATCTATATTTTTACAGACAGACCATTCACATGGCCATATTATATCTCCTAAGACACAATCTAAAAACATACTTAAATTTATTTTAAAACCCAAATTAAAATGAAACATCTGCCTGGATGGATTTTCCGCTCTTTTACTCAACTAGTAGGAGACCCTAGACCAGATTTTAAAAAGAGCAGTTGTAAAGGATGAGCCCCGAAAGTATTCTAATCAAAAGTGTGGTGGGTAGCTGTCTGCTCAAGAAATATCACTTAGTGTGAAGGACGAATTTGAGAAGACTACATACAAGAAAACTGTTTTGAAAGTCATTTCATTAATCCATTCATAAATTATGATATATTTAATGAAATCAGGAAATTACGGCAGAAGCAAAAAATTTGAATTTCAGAAAATGTTAGAAAATCAAATTGTAGGACGTGATTTATAAGAAGCGTATGCAAAGAAAGGAGAAAGTCTAACATGCATACCCTTTTAGGCACTGGATGATGCCAGAGAATTTCCAGAAATAGAGCATTTTAGAAAAATGATAAAGTATTATGGTAAAATACAGTATTTTATTTTAAAAACAAGATTATTTTTAGATCATTGTAAATACCTTGGTAGAATGAGGTAGTTATTCTCACTTCCCACCTCTCTCCTTCTGTCCCAAGCTGACCCAAACAAAATTAATTTTTCCTCATTTCATTATTATTATTATTATTATTATGTTAACCACTATTGAAGACATTAATGTATGTGATAAATAAGAATGAATGTCTGGGGCTGTACAAGGCCTTTGCATCACATCAGTGCAAAATATTTAAAATATACGTTTGATCTTCCTTTGGTTATCTGCCTGGCAACAGTCTCTTACCTGTTGTTCTTTTAAGGTCAGCTGCCTTACCTGATATACTGTATCTATTTGTCTTTGTCCTCTACAGTCCCAAATTTCTATCAATTGATTACACAGGATAGTTTAGGTTTCTCTATTGTCTTGTCTGCTTCCAACCATGGTCTCAAGGCTTTATGTTTTATTCTCCAAAAGATGTATCTAGATAGTTTTTTTTTTAACCTCAGATTATTGCTTTCCAATTATGGAGAAAAAAAAAGATCCATTTTGGTTCCCTCCACCCCAACTGTAGTTTTCAAGTTCCTGATATGTTTTCTTTAGACACCAGTGTTAATACTTGGACCTTCTTTGACATATACGATTTCTTGAACATGAAACCTGTTTAGATTTATCAGATATATTTCCAGGTCAATTCTAACACGTCAGTTTATCATGCAAAGTATTAAGGCCCCCATTATCAAGCGAACTCTTGGCTGACAGCTGTACTAGAACTTCTAGAACTAATCAGCTGGCAAGACCCTGTTTGGTACGATGGCCCACAGATTTAACAGTTATAACTGTTTGGATTTTTAGGAGAATAGAATTATAGATATTTGTTTTGTCCCTTCTGATGCCACTGAATATACTTCACCAAGCCTGAATTTGTTTAAATACAATCTGTGTTTCCTCAGCTGGTGATCTACTTATTTTTTTTTCCAAATAACTAATTATATACACTGTTGCAAATCCTGGCAAACCATGAATATTAGAGCACGTGATTTTTTAGTAGCAATGATCTGCCTATTTATATTTACTTGTATTTTAAGTCATTTGTTTTCCTAGCAAGGTTTTGAATTTTCCTTTTAACACCAGTTTACTGAATGTGAATTGCTTTCTCACTTCTTTTATTTGCACACATTATTTGGGTGGCAATTGAATGTGTACAAATATGCTTTTTCTATTTCTTTACTCTCATAAAGTACTAAATCACAGCTCATTAGTGATATAAAATCCCTATGATGTCATTGCATTTTCTCATTATAAAATAAACTATTTATTGTATTCCTTTTTGTGCATTAGGTGTATGGATCCCTGCTTTATAATTCCTATCCATCCAAGGAGCTTATTCTGAGGAGTAAGGGAGATGATACTAATAAGAACACTGAAAATTATAAAACGTACATACTAGGAAGTGTGTACGTGTATGTGTTAATGATTTGTGTGTGTGTGAGTGTGTGCATGTGTGGTGTGCAAAAACTGAAACCTACAGAGGACACTTTAAAAGGCAACCGACAGAATGGGAAAAGATATTTGCAAACGACATATCAGATAAAGTGTTAGTATCCAAAATCTATAAAGAATTGATCAAATTCAACACCCAAAAAACAAATAATCCAGTGAATAAATGGACAAAAGACATGAATAGACACTTTCTAAAGAAGACATCCAGATGGCCAATTGACACATGAAAAAATGCTCAACATCACTCATCATCAGGGAAATACAAATCAAAACCACAATGAAATACCACCTCACACCTGTCAGAATGGCTAACGTTAACAACTCAGGCAACAACAGATGTTGGCGAGGATGCGGAGAAAGAGGATCTCTTTTACGTTGTTGGTGGCAATGCAAGCTGGTGCAGCCATTCTGGAAAACAGTATGGAGGTTCCTCAAAAAATTAAAAATAGAACTGCCCTATAACCCAGCAATTGCACTGCTAGGTATTTATCCAAGGGATACAGGTACACTGATTTGAAGGGACACATGCACCCTAATGTTTATAGCAGCACTATCAACAATAGCCAAAGTATGGAAAGAGCCCAAATGTCCATTGATGGATGAAAGGATAAAGAAGATATGGTATGTATACTTATACAAAATTGAGTATTACTCAGCAATCAAAAAGAATGAGATCTTACCATTTGCAACTATGTGGATGGAACTAAAGGGTATTGTGTTAAGCGAAATTAGTCAGAGAAAGACAAATAGCATAAGACTTCATTCATATGAGGACTTTAAGACACAGAACAGATGAACACAGGGGAAGGGAAGCAAAAATAATATAAAAACAGGAAGGGGGACAAAACATAAGAGACTCTTAAATGTGGAGAACAAACAGGGTTACTGGAGGCATTGTGGGAGAGAGAAAGGGCTAAATGGGTAAGGGGCATTAAGGAATCTATCCCTGAAATCACTGTTGCACTATATGCTAAATAACTTGGATGTAAATTAAAAAAAAAAAAGAGATGTCTGTAGGGTCAATTTACTATATTGAACACGTTAAAACTAAACAAAAGGGAGATCATGTATGAACTCTCATCAAAGTAATTCCACAAGAGTGAAAGTTATTCTTTTTAACTGAAATTACAAAGAATCAACTCCATTTAAAAGATTTTGCTAATCTGGAAAAGATATTTATTCTTTTACTCCCATAATGCCTTTTTTCATTGTATTAAAAAAATTTACAACTGGCTACTACGTACCACCCCTTCTAGATTTGCATGTAAATAAAAGCATAGACTAGTTTTTGTGTAGGGGTATGTGAAATTCTCTACACACACAAATAATTGCCACTAAGTAAATATTTATGGGGAAATGTGTCCTGCTCATAGAAGTATTTATAAAGATACTGAAGATCAAATTAGGTTTGGTAATTTTGGTGATTGAATGAAATTTGGTCTTAGGATATTAAACTCCTTGATATTAAGGTATATTGAAAACAAGTATGTCAACCAACTTCATAATTTTGTGCCACTTGTGGTGAATGTTTTAAGCAATACAATATATATGTTGTGTAAACATTCAAATTAACGGAATGATTTGTCTCTTTTTGTCTGTGGTCACGTGATAAATTTTCAGCTTATATCCACACAAATATTCAGGTTATCTGGCCAATTATACTTATGACTTTATGTCCTAAAATCAACTACTCTGTGGTTAATATTTGTACTAGATATACATAAACTTTCAATTTTGTCGGAAAACTTTCTGAGAATTCAACAAACTTCGTTATCAATCTCATTCCATCCACTCCTGTAGTGGTTGATATTGGCGAAGAACAGAGAAAGTCTCTCTTCAAAGTTCATTCCCTTCATCTTGTCCAACATGGGCTTTAGGCACATCTGCAAAGTGGACGTGAGCATCAACAACATGGACATCAACTGCCCATGTGTAAACCCACCTTAATTTTGCATGCATTCAATTCTTTGCTTTCTGAGTCTTATAGACCACCATCTTGTTCCTTGTTACTTTAGTTTCTATTCTCCATTTATCCCCTTGGGTTAACAAGCCTATTATAGAATGGCTTTGATTCACTCATCCTCTTATGTCTTTCCCAAATCTGGTTGGAGCCAACTGTTGAATACTCTGCATTAGTCAAGCCTCAAATCTCCTCCCCTAAAGCTTACAAGGCCACCCTGCTGTGGATGCTCGTCTGATGGTGAACCTGGATTCTAAGACATTTCGATATATTTTGTTAACACTTAATCATTGATAGGGGCTTTATAAAAACCTCTGAAACTTGTTTTTGATCATTTTATTCCTGATCTAATTTAATGATCATATTTGTTTTTTTTCTTTTGTGTTCCATAGCAATTTTTGTAGCAATTTTTCTGATTCATTTTACTTTGCTACATCTCATTTAGTTGTTGTTAATTGCTTGAAAATTATAAATTTTAGTGTATATCAATAATAAACCTATATATTTTTATTTAATTAATGGCACCAATCTTTATTGGCCATTTCCTATTTCTAAAACACTATAATAGGTACTATGAGAAATACTGAGGAGAATAAATCATGTTGCACTTGAAAAAATATAGACACATTATCTTGAGGAAATTAACTATCTAGAGAAATATCTAAACTGCCATGTTTATTGCAGTGTTAGTCACAATAGCCAAGGTATAGAAACAATATAAGTGTTCCTCAACAGACGAATGGATAAAAATGATGTGTGTGGTAATTATATACAATGGAATTTAATTCAGCCAAGAGAAAAAAGATAATCCTGCCATTTGCAGCAACATGGATGAAACTTGAAGGCATTATGCATGTTTCAGTAAATGAATTATCAAATATGTTAAGAATAAAGAGACACAGGCAACAGTCTGGAACACTGGATTCAAGAACCTTGGTTACCATCATAATTCCACTAGTAATGAGTTAGGTAATGCATATACGTTACTGAATATCTTCAGGCTTAGCTTTTCTTCTTATATAAAGCTGGGTATTGTTATATATTGCTGGTTCTTTTCCAGATGACTTATTAGTCTCTTTAAAAAAACTAGCTTTGGGGCGCCTGGGTGGCGCAGTCGGTTAAGCATCCGACTTCAGCCAGGTCACGATCTCGCGGTCCGTGGGTTCGAGCCCCGCGTCGGGCTCTGGGCTGATGGCTCAGAGCCTGGAGCCTGTTTCCGATTCTGTGTCTCCCTCTCTCTCTGCCCCTCCCCCGTTCATGGTCTGTCTCTCTCTGTCCCAAAAAATAAATAAACGTTGAAAAAAAAAATTTTTTTTTAAATAAAAAAAAAAAACTAGCTTTGGGAAACATTTCCTATCTCATTTCCTATATTGAGGATTCACAATATGTTTATTTTTTTAGAGAATCTAAAAGTCATAAAATATTTTTAAAGTATATATTTCTTCGTTAATGATAGTATTTGAAATATATGCAACTGAGAAAGACTTTTTTTTCCTTGTATCTTCTACTAATGATATCTAGTAAAGTCAATCTTCTCTAAAATACCTAAGAAAATGTTGAATGAAATCTTATCAAAAATTACTCCCATATCTAAAATATTGTAATTGATCAAGGTGGTTAATGAAAGACAGCTTCTTCTGTTTTAATTATTCTTTAATTTAGTTTTTCAATAGACTTTGAAAAAGGTAAGAAATATACTTCTAAAAATTCTCTACATGCCCACGTCCCACAGCATCCCAGAAGAATGAATGAACGATGAAGTTGTTTCAAGGTGTATCAGCTAAAGCATGTTAGATCTATGGTAACCTGAACTATAAAGATATTAAAAAATGAATATTGATTTACACAAAACAATTAATCATTTTGTTACCCTTCTGACAGAAAAAATAATTAATTTTAATGTTGCAAGTATATGAAGTTAATAAAGAAATTAAAAGTACTAAATAAAATTCCTAAAACAAAGTATTTCAGCAGATTATGAAAGTTCTAGACAGTTAAAAGCTCTGTTAAACAGAGAGAAAAACACACATGTGAAACTCGTTATTCCAAATACAGTAAATCTAGAAATGTCAGTGATACACATATACAGTTTTGGATGACTAATCATAATATTTAGGGCAAATTAGACAGGGACGAATGTGCCCCTAAGCAATAAGGTTGTTCCAAGGAGGTTATTAAGTAGGACAGAAAAGATTCCCTGAAATCACCTTCACAGGAAAGATATGGAGATGAATTGGCCACTAGCTATTTCTTATTCCTCTTTTCAACATTCAGATGAGGCTTCAGACATGGAACAGAATAGAATCCATACACAGCAATGCTGTTGTGTATGCATAATGTGATTTATAAAACTTTCTTCAAATAACAGTGAAAGGGCTCAGCATAAGGGTAATTATAAGCAGGATCATCTAAAGAATTTACAAAGACAGGAAGCCTACAACTGAGAATGAATGGGTCCATCAATAACACAAATAACACAATGTGAGACAACGATGTACAAATTACAAGGCAGAATGGACTTATTTAACAGCACCTGGGAACTTATCCAGGAATATTTTATGTTTTCTCTGAAAGAACATTTAATGTGCATAGAAAATAGGGCAATTTTCATGACAAAGTCCTAAATAGAGGGAACATTCAAATGTCATCAAATTATGCCTCGTCTAAAGCTAAAATATAAAATGCCCTTCCAACTTTTTGACTAATAAAGTGTATGTGATCTGTTTCTTATTTTCTTTTATCAATTCTTATAATAAAGACACCTATTAAAATCATTGTCAGAAATTATAGTGATTGTATTGCAGTGGCAGAATATTACATTCATTCAATTACAATATTCAATTACTAAACTTGTTCAATATTAAAGTAAATGCCACAAATATTAAATGTTAAAAAACATTGCCCTTTCTTTAATTTTTGGCTATGAATGCAGAATCAAATTAAGAAATAATTTGGGTCAAATTTAGAAATAACCACTTCTTTTTCTTCTGTATATCACATTTAAAGTGTTTGCTTTCATATTCATAGATGAATGTTTATTATTTAGTATGATATTTTCAGTGAACTTGACCACTTTGCAAGACTTTGAGACATGCTTATCTTTCCAAGATATTTCTTCAGCTGTCTTTTATGAAGGACTTGATAACCAGTGTCACTTCAAACAATCCAGGTTGCACAAACAAAAATGAGGGGAAAATATTCACATGAAATGAACTAGTTTCCCAGATTTCTGTACAGCTACTAGGCCTACAAATTGTAGTCATGTCTGTAAACCTAGAGATGTATGTTTCTGTACCGGGTGGGGAGATTGTCAGGTGGATCATAATAGTTTCTAACATGGCAATTACCATAGGCCGTGTCATAAAGAGTAGTAAAGTGGGAAAGGTTAAGGGATAAGTGCAGAGGGAAATAATAGAGTTAGGAAAACTATGCAAAGGAGAATAGAGATATAAGAAGATGCAAAAAAAAACTGTTCCCATAATTGTGCACTATAAAAGGAATTTACAGCACAGTGAATATATGTCAAATATGTCTGCTTATTGACTTCTGCCTCTTAGGAACTGGTGTTCATGTCATAAAAAAGAAGGAAATTGATTTTCTCCATAACAGTATAAAAAAACAATTTTTGCTATGAATTATTTCCTTGAATTTAAAGTTGTTTTTTCATACATTTATGTTTTTTAACTCTTCACATTTTCTGCTGAAATTACATTTTTCAGTCTACACAGGGATTTCAGTTCCCACATTGATAAACCAAATATCTAAAGGCTTCTTGATAATTAACTTATTTTTATTTTTAAAAAAAATTTTTTTTCAACGTTTATTTATTTTTGGGACAGAGAGAGACAGAGCATGAACGGGGGAGGGGCAGAGAGAGAGGGAGACACAGAATCGGAAACAGGCTCCAGGCTCCGAGCCATCAGCCCAGAGCCCGACGCGGGGCTCGAACTCACGGACCGCGAGATCGTGACCTGGCTGAAGTCGGACGCTTAACCGACTGCACCACCCAGGCGCCCCAATTAACTTATTTTTAATTACTCTTCCTTCTCCAGTTCCTATATCAAAAAAATGACATAAAGCCAAGGAATTATCAGAAACACTTCCCTGCCCTTTTTCTGCCATATCCAAGGAGTCACTGCTTTACCTCTGACTTACAGCTCAAGTTTTCTTTCCTTCTCCATCTGAAGCATCATACTCTAAGGTTATAGCCATCTTAAGTCCCACCTGGATCACTGATCTAGCATTCAATGGATTATCCTGATCCAGTAACATATTTCATACTCACACTAATTTCTGAAACTGCAGTAGGCCTTGATGGCGAGTCCTTTGCTCAATATCTTTCAATAACTTTTAACCACCTTCAAAATGAAGTGTGTATAGAAGGAAGATGTTAAACCAAAATATTTTTGTTCTAGGAATTTCCAGATCCTACATGATTTAAGGCTTCATTAGCTATAAAATAAAAGGCATCCCATGTTCTAGGAGGAGGGCAGAATTTGTCTGGTAATGGGGAAGTCATTGCTTTGTTACAAGTATCAAGATAGCGTCAGAGTGGCATACTAAAATTTAGGCAAGAAAATACCCTAAAAGTAAATGCACTTGATGTTTCAGGTATTTTTTGGGGAGAGAAGAGGAAGATATCTCAGAATTTCCAAGGTGGAGTTTTTTGTATGTTTGGATAAAAACCTAGTTGTCTCAGACCATAGAGTTTTGTTTTGTTTTGTTTTGTTTTGTTTTGTTTTGTTTTTCATTGCTTCTTAAGTCTATAAGGCAGCTAGAAAAGTATACAGCTTTCACCTGAAAGAAGAGAGATAAACAGAAAGGACTTTCATTTCTAAAAGATGATGGGGTAAGGAGAGAAAAAGAAAAGACAAAAGTTTAGATATATATTCTGTATTTAATCCCAGATTGAGCCAAATGTTTGGTTAAAATCAATTGGTTGCAGGAAGGAACCAAGATGGCAGAACAGCATGGAAGTTTTTTGTGTGTCTCACATCCATGAAATACAGCCAGACCAACACTAAATGATTCTGCACACCTAGAAAACTGATCTGAGGATTAACACAACAATCTGTACAACCTGAACCACAGAATTCAGCAGGTACATGGCGTGGAGAGTTGAATTTGGCGAGAGAGAAGCCGCGGAAGGCAGAGAGCCACTTTTGCATACAGAGAGGAGGGAGAGAGGGGCAGGGGTGGTGGGGGGAGAATACAGGAAAAGCACCCCTCCCCAAAAGCAGCTGGAGAGAAGGTAAAAAAATTGGAAACAGCCATAGGGACTGAACTAAAAAGGGAGAAAGGAGAAGGAGAGGGTTTAAATTCCATTAAGACTGTAAACAGGGGGAGTCCAGAGTCTGAAACTCTGCAGCTCAATACCTGGTGGTGCTCTGGTGGTAAAGGCAAATCCCCAGGAGCAGAGGGGGTCTGGGAGGTTCTTGGGCCACACAGGGAAAAGCAGTTCCACTGCTAGAAGGACATTTGGTAGAGACTGTTGAAGCCGCCTGGCCCAGCAGACCCCAGAAAACGGCCATATTCGTTGGTGCTGGAACAAGCTCATTAAGGGTGAAGCCTGGTGCCAGATGTGTGTTGCGATTTTCCATGGTCCCTGAAACGCTGAGGCTACACTGTCTCGTGATTTTTTTGGGGGGCGGGCTGGCACCTGGCCGCAGTCTCGGGGCACTGGCAACAGCAGGGTCCAGTAGGCATTCCTGGGTGCAGTCAACACCCATCCATTGCTCGGTGAGACTCTCTGGAGAGGGGCATAAGAGGCCAATGCCACAGTACCTCAGAAGTGGGGGGCCGGGGAAGACAGCTGCATCTGAGACAAAACTAGTGACGGAGGTGATGCCTGGGGCTTGGTCACGGACAGTGTGGAAGTGAGAAGTAGAAAGAAGCCGAAGAGAAAGGACGGGTGCATAATTGTTGATCAGGGAAAACAGAGTTCCGATACTAGAGACTGGGTAGCTGGGTGATGCCATTTTCACCACTCCCTCGCATGTGGATAAACATCTACAAGTGCCTACAAGCGCCACAACAGTATACCCCAGTAGGCTAGCAGTGGCACCTAATGGAGAACGGAGCCGTTACAATAAGCCCCGCCAAACTGGGCCAACCTCGCTCTTCAAGAACGCAAGTCTCACCACCTACTTAGTTTATGGACTATAAAGGGCTTCATAGTATGAATTCTAGGGGAAAACAAAGTAATTTCACTCATATTTCAGTCTGTTACCGGGTCCACTTATTCAATTTTCTCTTTCTTTTTTTTCTCTTTTTTTCGTTTCTTTTCTTTTTTCTTGAATGCTTGAAGTTAAAAAAATCATTTTTATTTTCAATTTTTATTAAAAATAATTTTATTTAATTTTTTCTACAATATTTTTTACTTTTGTATAAATTTTTTTCAAGTTCTATTTTACATCCATCGTTTCATTTTAGTCTACTTCAGTGTATTCATTTTTTCAAATTTTCAAATGATTTCTTTTTCCCCCTTTTTTCTCTAGTCTATCAACCCACTTTCAACACCAAGTCCAAAACACACTTAGGATCTACATCATTTATTCGATTTGTGTGTGTGTGTTTAATTTTTTAATTTTAATATTGTTTAAATTTAATTTTTTAATTTTAATTTTTTGTACCTCATTAATTCCTTTTCTCCCTCAAAATGACGAAATGAAGGATTTCACCCCAAAAGAAAGAGCAGGAAGAAATAACAGCCAGGGACTTAACCAACACAGATACAAACAAGAAGTCTGAACCAGAATTTAGAATCATGATAATAAGAATACTAGCTGGAGTCAAAAGTAGATTAGAATCACTTTCTGTGGAGATAAAAGAAGTAAAAGCTAGTCAGGATGAAATAAAAAAAAAATACTATAACTGAGCTGCAATCTCGAATGGATGCCGTGGCAGCAAGGATGGATGAGGCAGAACAGAGAATCAGCAATATAGAGGACATACTTATGGAGAATAATGAAGCAGGAAAAAAAAAAGAGGCAGATTATGGAAAAAAGAGCACGATTTAAGAATTAGAGAAATCAGTGACTCATTAAAAAGGAACAACATCAGAATCATAGGGGTCCTAGAAGAAGAAGAAAGAGAAATAAGGGTAGAAGGATTATGTGAACAAATCATAGCAGAAAACTTTCCTAACCTGGGGAAAGACACAGATATCAAAATCCAGGAAGCACAGAGGACTCCCATTAGATTCAACAAAAACCTACCACCAACATGGCATATCATAGTCAAATTCACAAATACTGAGGCAAGGAGAGAATCATGAAAGCAAAAAGGGAAAAAAAGTCCTTCACCTACAAGGGAAAACAGATAAGGTTTGCAGCAGATCTATCCACAGAAACTTGGCAGGCCAAAAAGGAGTGGCAGGATATATTCAATGTGCTGAATTAGAAAAATATGCAACCAAGAATTCTTTATCCAGCAAGGCTGTCATTCAAAATAGAAGGACCAATAAAAAGTTTCCGAGACAAAAATTAAAGGAGTTTGTGAACACTAAACCAGCCCTGCGAGAAATTTTAAGGAGGATTTTCTGAGGGGAGAAAAGATGAAAACATAAATAAATAAATAAATAAATAAATAAATAAATAAATAAATTTAAAAAAACTGAAAGTAACAAAAACTTGAAAGGACCAGAGAACACCACCAGAAACTCCAACTCCATAAACAACATAATGTCAATAAATTCATAGCTTTCACTACTCATGCTAAATGTCAATGGATTAAAAGCTCCAATCAAAAGACATAGGGTAACAGAATGGATAAGAAAACAAGATCCATCTATATGCTGTTTACAAGAGACCCACTTTAGACCTAAAGACACCTTCAGATTGAAAATAAGGGGAGGGGGAACCATTCATCATGCTAATGGTCAACAAAAGAAAGCTGGAGTAGCCATACTTATATCAGACAATCTAGACTTTAAAATAAAGACTGTATCAAGAGATGCAGAAGGGCATTATATCATAATTAAGGGGTATATTCACCAAGAAGACCTAACAATTGTAAATATTTATGCACCAAATGTGAACCACCCAAATATATAAATCAATTAACCACAAACATAAAGAAACTCATAAATAGTAATACCATAATAGTAGCAGACATCAACACCCCACTTGTAGCAATGGACAGATAATCTAATCAAAAATCAACAAGGAAACAATGGCTTTGAATGACACACTGGGCCAGATGGACTTAACAGGTATATTCAGAACATTTCATCCTAAAGCAGCAGAATATACATTCTTCTCCAGTGCACATGGAATGTTCTCCAGAACAGACCACATACTGGGACACAAATCATCCCTCAACAAGCACAAAAAGATCGAGTCATACCGTGCACATTCTCAGACCACAACGCTATGAAACTCGAAATAAACCACAAGAAAAAATTTGGAAAGGTAACAAATACTTGGAGACTAAAGACCATCCTACTGAAGAATGAATGGGTAACCAAGAAGTTAAAGAGGAAATTAAAAAGTTCATGGAAGCCAATGAAAACGATAAGACCACAACACAAAACATCTGGGAAGCAGGAAAGGTGGGTCATAAGAGGAAAGTATATAGCAATCCAGGTCTTCCTAGAGAAGGAAGAAAGATCTCAGATACACAAGCTAACCTTATTCCTTAAAGCCCTGGAAAAAGAACAGCAAATAAAACCCAAAAACAGCAGAAGGCAGGAAATAATAAAGACTAGAGCAGAAATTAATGCTATTGAAACCAAAAAACAAAACAAAACAAAAAAAAAAAAAACCCATAGAACAGATCAATGAAACCAGAAGCTGGTTCTTTGAAAGAATTAACAAAATTGATATACCACTAGCCAGTTTGATCAAAAAGAAAAAGGAAAACACCCAAATAAATAAAACCAAGAATGAAAGAGGAGAGATCACAACCAACACAGCAGAAATAAAAACAATAATAAAAGTCTATTATGAGCAATTATATGTCAATAAAATGGGCAACTGGAAGAAATGGACAAATTCCTAGAAACATATACACTACCAAAACATAAACAGGAAGAAATAGAAAATTTGAACAGACCCATAACCAGTAAAGAAATCGAGTTAGTAATCAAATATCTCCCCAAACACAAGAGTCCAGGGCCAGATGACTTTCCAGGGTAATTCTACCAAACATTTAAGGAAGAGTTAACACAAATTCTCTTGAAACTGTTCCAAAAAATAGAAATGGAGGGAAAACTTTCAAACTCTTTCTATGAGGCCAGCATTACCTTGATTCCAAAACCAGATGGAGACCACACTAAAAAGGAGAACTATATACCAATTTCCCTGATGAACATGGATGCTAAAATCCTCAACAAGATATTAGCCCACCCGATCAAACAATGCATTTAAAAAAATATTCACCACGACCAAGTGGGATTCATATCTGGGATGCAGGTTGGTTCAATATCTGCAAAACAATTAATGTGATTCATCACATCAATAAACCAAAGGGCAAGAACCATATGATCCTCTCAATAGACACAGAGAAAACATTTGACAAAATACAGCATCCTTTCTTGATAAAAACCTTCAAGAAAGTAGGGATAGAAGGGTCATACCTCGAGATCATAAAAGCCATATATGAACGACCCAATGCTAATATCATTCTCAATGGGGAAAACCTGAGAGCTTTCCCTCTAAGGTCAGGAACAAGACAGGGATGTCTACTCTTGCCACTATTATTCAACATAGTATTAGAAGACTTAGCCTCTGCAATCAGACAACACAAAGAAATAAAAGGCATCCAAATCAGCCAGGAGGAGGTCAAACTTTCACTCTTCACAGATGACATGATACTCTATATGGAAAACCCAAAAGATTCCACCAAAAAACTTCTAGAACTGATTCATGAATTCAGCAAAGTTGCAGGATATAAAATCCATGCAACAGAAACAGGTTGCATTCCTATTCACCAACAATGAAGTGACAGAAAGAGAAATCAAGGAATCGGTCTCATTTACAGTTGCTCCAAAAACGGTAAAATACCTAGGAATAAATCTAACCAAACAGATGAAAAATCTATACACTGAAAACTATAGAAAGCATATGAAAGAAATTGAAGAAGGCACAAGAAAAATGGAAAATGATTCCATGCTCCTGAATAGGAAGAACAAATATTGTCAAAATGTCGATACTACCCAAAGCAATCTACATATTCAATGCAATCCCTATCAAAATAACACCAGCATGCTTCACAGAGCTAGAACAAGTAATCCTAAAATTTGTATGAAACCAGAAAAGACCCTGAATAGCCAAAGCAATCTTGAAAAAGAAAACCAAAGCAGGAGGCATCACAATCCCAGACTTCAAGCTATACTACAAAGCTGTAATCATCAAGACAGTATGGTACTGGCACAAGAACAGACACTCAGATCAATGGAACAGAATAGAGAACCCAGAAATGAACCCACAAATGTATGGCCAACTAATCTTTAACAAAGCAGAAAATAATATGCAATGGAATAAAGACAGTCTCTTCAGCAAGTGGTGCTGGGAACACTGGACAGCGACATGCAGAAGAATGAACTTGGACCACTTTCTTATACCATAGACAAAAATAAACTCAAAATGGATGAAAGACCTCAATGTAGGACAGGAAGCCATCAAAATCCTCGAGGAGAAAGCAGGCAAAAACCTCTTTGATCTTGGCCACTGCAACTTCTAACTCAAAACATTTCCAGAGGCAAAGGAAAAATGAAATACTGGGTCCTCATCAAAATCAAAACTTCTTCACAGTGAAGGAAACAATCAGCAAAACTAAAAGGCAACCAACAGGATGGGAGAAGATATTTTCAAACGACATATCAGATAAGGGTTTGTATTCAAAATCTATAATGAACTGACAAAACTAAACACCCAAAAAACAAATAATCCAGTGAATCAATGGGCAAAAGACATGATTAAACACTTCTCTAAAGAAGACATCCAGACGGCCAACACACACATGAAAAAATGCTCAACAACACTCATCATCAGGGAAATACAAATCAAAACCACAATGAGGTACCACCTTATACCTGTCAGAATGGCTAACATTAATAACTCAAGCAACAACAGATGTTGGCGAGGATGTGGAGAAAGAGGATCTCTTTTGCATTGTTGGTGGCAATGCAAGCTGGTGCAGCCACTCTGGAAAACAGTATGAGGTTCCTCAAAAAACTAAAAATCGAACTACCCTATGACCAAGCAATTGCACTACTAGGCATTTTTCCAAGGGATACAGCTGTGTTGTTTCGAAGGGACAAATGCACCCCCATATTTATAGCAGCACTATCAACAATAGCCAAAGTATGAAAAGAGCTCAAATGTCCATCGATGGATGAATGGATAAAGATTATGTGGTATATATATACAATGGAGTATTACTCGGCAACCAAAAAGAATGACATCTTTCCGTTTGCAGCTTTGTGGATGGAACTGGAGGGTATTATGCTAAGTGAAATTAGTCAGTCAGAGAAATACAAATAGCATATGATTTCACTCACATGAGGACTTTAAGAGACAAAACAGATGAACATAAGGGAATGGAAGCAAAAATAATATAAAAACAGGAAGGGGCCAAAACAGAGACTCTTAAATATGGGTAACAAACAGAGAGTTACTGGAGGGGGTGTAGAAGGGGGGGTGGACTGAATGGGTATGAGGCATTAAGGAATCTACTCCTGAAATCATTGTTGCACTATATGCTAACTAACTTGGATGTAAATTTAAATAAAATTAAATTAAGAAAAGAGAAAGAGGGGCGCCTGGGTGGCGCAGTCAGTTAAGCGTCCGACTTCAGCCAGGTCACGATCTCGCGGTCCGTGAGTTCGAGCCCCGCATCGGGCTCTGGGCTGATGGCTCAGAGCCTGGAGCCTGTTTCCGATTCTGTGTCTCCCTCTCTCTCTGCCCCTCCCCCGTTCATGCTCTGTCTCTCTCTGTCCCAAAAATAAATAAACATTGAAAAAAAAATTTAAAAGAAAAGAGAAAGAAAATCAATTGGTTATAGAACTAAAATGCTGATTTCTCTTGCTCACCCCTACAATGCTGAAAGATGGTGCTCTTCTAAAAGAATCCTATGGTTGCCCTAACAGGAATTCTATCTAACATGATGTCTTAGCATAAGAATATTGATCCTGAGGAATGGACTTATATACATGGGCCTGAAATAGGTCCCCTCTTTCTCCTTAGACAACACACAACAAATAAACTATCAAAACTGTCCCTTGTTCCCCCTTGGGGCAAAGATTATGGAGCTGAGAAGGCTGAATAGAAGAGATTAAGAAAAGTCCACACTAGGAAAAGTGGGATGAGTAGATAGACATGGACAAGAAAAGGCCATTAGGTTGTGGAAACACAGGCACACGCATGACAACTATATTGAGTCACCACCAGGGAATTGTTAGGCATTCATTGGTCATGACCCACAAGCAAACTTCCTGTGATAAAAACCTATCCCTGCTTCTGTGACCTTAGAGAGGTCCTGGGACCAGCGTAGGACAGTGTAGCACTTCCTAGTGATATGAGAAAACCCAGAGATCCTGATGCCATTTTGGAAAAGTAGATCACAAGAAAAGGACTCCCGAGAGGTAAGAAACCATGAAGCATCAAATAATTCACAACCTAATAAATTTTTCATTGGCATGATCAAATGTACTCACTGTCACTGAAAAAAGATATTTATTATTGACAATAGCACATTTTTTGGTACTTCTGACATACAGTATCAATATTTTGACCTCACTCCAAGATCAAACTATTTAAAGTTACTTCAGTCGTTAAAGAACATCTTAATTAAAGCCCTGTGCTGTGGGCTAGGGTGTTTAATAGTGAGCAAACAGCATGGTTCATCCACAGTGAGTTCACGGCAGATCAGAGAGTATAGAAAAAGAACCAGTTAAATAAAATAAGGTGTAAAAATTGTGTGTGAGAATCCAAAGGAGAGTCACTGGGCCAGATCAAGCAATGTACAAATTAAGGCTAATAACGTGTTATTTTTCTGCATGCATCCAACACACTAGCTATGGTAAATTTCTTAGCATGTCCTGGTATTACTAAGGTCTTAAACGTTCATGCATTTTCTCTGTATCCAGAACTACCTGTAATAGTTTCCTCTCGCTGCTGTAACAAGTGAGCACAAATTTTGTAGCTTAAAACAACACATATTTATTGTGCTATAATTCTGGATGTCAGAAGTCTTAGAATGCAGGTGTTGGTGCAAAATTGAGTCCCTCCTGGAGGTTCTGGTAAAGAATGTGATTCCTTGCCTTTTCCAGCTTCTGGAGGCCTTCCGTGTGCTTTGGTTTATGGGGCTTCCTCCGAAGGCTCTAACCTCTGCTTCTGCCTTCACGTATCTTTCTCTCTGACTTGATCTTTTTGCCTCCTTCTTATATGACCGCTGTGACTACATTGGGTCTACAGTGATATTCTGGGATATCAATGGTCTCACCTCATAATCCTTACCTTAATCACATCTGCCAAGTCCCTTTTGGTATAGAATGTAAATATATTAGCATGTTTCAGAGCTGGCCATTTTGAGGCGGTGAGGGATGTCACACAGCCTAGCACACACTGCAGAAATTTCCATCTGGATCTTTTTAGAATGATTTCTTTTAGACTGGACAGTAAAAGGAAAATGAAGTAGGTAGATAGGGAATGAGCAAAGAAAAGATCATGGGAAGGAAGGAAAGAGAAAAAGAAGGAAGAAAGGAAGCAAGTCAAGCTCAGATTCCTGTAGCATAAAAAAAGTAATATTTATCAATGAATTGTTAAAAACGCAGAATAGCAGAAGTTATACCTATTTTGAAAGGGAAAATTCAAATGACCACATTTGATTCCATGTGGCCATAGGGAATCCTTCAAAGTACTCATATGTCATCTTCAGGAACATGTCTAAATAATTCTTTTATTTCTCTATCACAGAGGCTGTACCAATACCAGCTGGATCTAAGAAAATGAAAAATGTAGGGTGTCCCACAGAGTATTCTTAGCTCTGCAGTATTATCCCTCAATCTGTCCTACTGAGTCAGAATTACTGACCCTCAAAGCATAGTGATAGATCTATTATTTTAACATTTTACATAGCGTGGTCTAATAAGTAAAACCCATCAGCTAACATAAAAGACTTTCCTTGTTAAACTTAGATATAATGTCTGCTTATAGGATATTATCCAAAGAATGACTCTTATTAAATAAAAAGTCATATATATCTATATATTTCACCTACAAAATATACAGACAGTCTCTAGTACTAAGTAGGAAAGTAATAGCTTCTTATTGCATACAATATTTGTTCAATATATCTTTCTTTTTAAAAAATTCATGCCATGTAGGTACTCAATCACTGGTTATATGTATACAATTTTCTCCTAAAATACAGTTTTTATTGAAGAAGTCATTTACTGTTGAGATTATATATGTCTCTGATATATCCTTCTTTTAGAGCCCCATAGAAAAAGTAACTCTTCATTTATTTCCTTAGTGACGGAGAATCCAGCAAATACTTTCAGCTGATTCATCTTAGAAATATCTGTACTCTCATCTGGTATAGAGCAAATCACCCACACAGACTAATTTGTTTTAATGCTCTTCCCTTCAAAGCTGCAGCAATATTTTCAATTACTTTTAAAGCAGTATTTGCTGAGAAAGAATTGCACTTCATGTTATTGCCATATACTTTTCTAGACATTTCTGCTTTTCACCACAGGAGGAAGATCAAGCCCTTCTCCAGTGGCAGGTAATGGTTTGTGTGTTGCTATTATATATTAAACATGAAGTCTAAATCTTTTCACTGTATTGCTGGTAAGATAACCAGGAAACCTCAATGGGAACAAAGGCTCTCAGGGTCACTGTTCACCTCTTTCCAAAGCATTGCAAGACTTTCATATATTTTGTAAATTTTTTAACGTACAAACAACCACATCAGTGCCAACCTTTCAGGTCTGTGCTCCAAACTTCAGTGGCTTTTCACTCAGATTGAATTTAAAGTCTTTCAAATCAGAAGATTACAAGACCCAAAATAGACTGACTCTCCACTTTTCCCAATTCCCTGAACTAACCTCTGACTAACCCCTCTCTGTGTCAGCCATTTTGCCATCTTGCTTTCCAGAGATCTGTTTCCGGCTCTGAAGTCGGCATTTGCACTTCCCTCTGCCTGAACACTACTCCTCCCCTTCAGGTATGAGTAGGGTTCACTTACCTCCTTCTAAGGTCACTATCTTTGACTAGACTTTTGAGTATTGTAAACCTCTTCCTCACGTTTTCTTTTCCCCTCCAGCACTAATCATCTCCTAATATATTGTATAACTAACTTGTTACATGTTTTGTGTATAAACTTACTGGAAAGTAAGCAGTCTGAAAATAGCAGTTGCCTTTTTATGCTTTCTGTTTGTATTCAACTTGGGGATCCTCAAAACTGAGAGCAGTACTCAGCATACAGGCAGTGGATACGTTTTTGTTGAATGAATCTCTTCTGTTTTATTTATTTATTTTTTAATTTTAGACAAAGTGCATGAGTGGGGGAAAGGGGCAGAGGGAATGAGAGAGAGACTCTTAAGCAGACACCACGCTCAGCACAGAGCCCAATGTGGGGCTCAATCCCACTATCTCTGGGATCATGACCTGAGCTGAAATCAAGAGTTGGACACTCAATTGACTGAGCCTCCCAGGCGCCCCAATTTGTACTGTTTTAAATAAGAAACATCTTGACATTTCCTGTCCGGATTATCACAATTACCTTCTGATTGGCTGTACTACCTCTATCATTCTTCCTTTCTGACACACTTCATAAAGTGAATGTTTATGTAAAATGTTTCCTTAAGATCTTCTGACAAATGGAGAAGTGGAGACTGAGAGAATCCTTAGGATGTGTAAGTCCTAAAAAAAAAAACCGGATATACTCATGAAATGGTTCTTAAGACAATGATACTATCACAAGTGAATACCATAAAATATATTACTGCCCAAATTGAGTTTAATCTGTGTGTAAGACAGATCAATATTAAGACAGACAAAGTTCTTCACAGGCACAGGTTTACATTCCAAATTTATTTTGTTTATGCACTTACAAAGGAAACTGGTAAAGTGGTGGGGAAACTTTTGCTGCCACACAAACCCACTACTGGAAAAAGCATTAAAATAAGACATTTTTTACATAAATTAGGAATTTTGTCTCCATAAAAGTAGAATATTATCATTATGTTGTATGGATGCTGCCCCTTAACTATCTATAATTTGTCAGCAAGGCAGGGCCAAAGCACTGAACTTTTTTTTTTTTAATTTGAAACAGTCAATAAGAAAGGAAAGACAAATCAAAGTGTCTACATGGAATGGAGTGTCTGTTTAAAAATCATGAACCGCTAAGTGGTTAGCATGAAGGCTGAGATCACACGGAGGTAATATAAATGCTTTTGGGCAATTCAGTTGTTTTCATTGAGTAGAAATTTTCAAAATGTTGAGAACTTCTGTCAAAAGGTATAATTCTAAAATGGTTTCAGTAATGTTGAGGCAAAGATTACTTAAATATATCAAATGCTGGTGATAATGAATTCAGTATCATTTTACAACCAAAATGCCTCTTCTTGAGAAAATGATGATATATGTAAATTAAGGAAAACACAAGCAGTTATCTCCTAGATAACAAATCCAAGAGCTGATAGTTCAAAGATAAAAATAGCAAACATAAACATTAGATTCTATTATGTTGTGTGTGATTATGTATTAGGAAACTAACAACAGTTTATATAATTTGATTATCCAATAAATATATTTACATGAGTATATAAACATCTATATGTGTGTATATTTATATCTCTATCAATGTATCTTTGATGTGACAAATTTATAATAGTTTGAATATTGTCTGTTGCCTTCATGGCCTATCAGGGCTTTGAACACAGACTATGTTTTATTTACTCCTACCTTCTCACATCATGGAGTTATAGAAACTGCACAAGGTTTTGTTAACCTGAATATTATTAAATAATATTTTGTTAATATTCTATAAGGTAGGGGCAGCTGGGGGGCTCTGTCTGTTAAACAACCAACTTCAGCTCAGGTCATGATCTCACAGTTTGTGAGTTTGAGCCCTGCATCAGGCTCTTTGCTAACAGCTCAGGCCTAGAGCCTGCTTCAGATTCTGTGTCTCCTTCTGTCTCTGCCACTCCCCTGCTCTCACTCTGTGTCTCTTCTTCTCAAAATGAACTTTAAAAAAATTTTTTTTTATGTTTTACTTTATTTTTGAGGGGGCGAGGGGCAGAGAGAGAGGGAGACACAGAATCCGAAGCAGGCTCCAGGCTCTGAGCTGTCAGCACAGAGTCCAATGCGGGGCTCGAACTCACGAACCTTGAGATCTTGACCTGAGTCAAAGTTGAACGCTCAACTGGCTGAACCACCCAGATGCCCCCAAATAAATGAACTTTTTTTTAAAAAAAATAAAAATTCTGTAAGGTGGATATAAATTAAATTAAAAAATAGATACACAGCATTTAGAAAAGTTTAGTTTTTTAACATTTTGTTTTGCCATGCATATATAAAATTTCCCATAAGGTATAAATTAGAAAGTGTGTGATTCTTTAATTTACTTGGGTTAAATATGTGTCTGTTTTTGCCAGACATCCTTCAACTAATAAACACATTGTTTACTCATTTTTATGTAAAAATATACATGTTTACCTATCGTATGCCAGATACTAAATTATACGTGAGATGCAATCAATAATACTCTTGTTTTAACGTGAATTAGAGTTAGCAGATATGTAAGATCTACACAGGTAAAGGGTCACAGAAATTAGCAGCCATGCTAAGGAAGTTGCCAAAGTCAACAATTCAAGGCCTGTATACACAACATGAGCCTTGCAAGTAAAAGTGAGTATGTGTATATATGTAATCTTCTATGGTGATAATGTATAGCTTTATTCTATGAACATTTGATTGAAGTATTACTTAACTTTTAAATAATGTCTAACCATGCTGGTTAACAAAATGCACGTGTCTTCACGTCTCCACTCAAATGAGTTCTCCATTAGTGCTAACTAATGCCTTATATTTCCTCCACTGAAAACCTCAGGGGTTATAAAGGTGACAAAAATGTGTCTGGAATCGTTTCAAATATTGTAAATTCAATTTAAGCAGTGTTTAATATTGTATTTGCAACAATGACAAAACCTAGAATCAGGTGATAGAACAAATTACACCTTAAACCACCTAAGATTTTAGGGTTTTGCTTTGTCCTTCTGTCTCACATGTCTTTCCCTCTACCTAAAATCGTTTATTACTCAGAAATGATACCAACATATCCTGGACAAAGGTAACTGGAAATAACAAAGGGTAACTTTATCTTTCCACCTGTGCATACCCCCCTTCTAACTGGGACTGTTCTCACGTTTCATTCTTTTCCCATTTGTGGTTTCTTTAAGCCCACTCCTCAATCCAAAGCTGGTGTGTTTCCCTTTAGCCAATATGAACAGATTGTCTGAAGACAGCCTGACCATCTTGTCAGAAGCCCTGGAGAGAGTTGAAGGATTTGTGTTGGATCCTGAGGGTCCTGGCTTAATCACAAGAGAATACTTGGCCTTGATACTTTAGATTTAAATGATTTTAAAAAAGGGCCAAACAACATAACACAGAGAATTTTTTAAGTTTTTCATAATAATGCGTTTAAATTAAAACTGTTAAACCCCAAAAAGAAACGTTATTATTTCTCATTCTTACCAAATTTTTACTTAGGCTAGTAAAGCTTAGCTATGCCCATCTTACAAGAGCCCATCTACCAGAAAGTTATGTTTTTTGCTCTAATTACCTAGACATTTTAGCATGTTATATGACAATTTGGTGTTGCTGTAAGTACATGTGAAACCACTAAATCCTGCTGACTTATGAACTTTGTGGGTCTTGGGCTCACGTGTCCTCCTCCAAAAAATGCTTGACCTAGAATGCTCGTGCTCAAGTTCAGTTTCTTATTCAGGATTTTACTCCTTCAACTGATACATGATTTTACATGTCTGTGTACCTTCCTGTGGTGTTGACATCCCACTGGAATCTACTCTAAGCACACTTACTGTTTATTCTGCATGGTTGGTATCCAAGCCTTATACTTTTACCCTCTCCTGAAATGCCCTTCTCTAGTAACTTGCTTAGAAACTGACCACCACTCTTCTCCAGAGCCTGGGAACATGTGGGCACTAAAGAAGTACTTGTAAGAGTGTCAGATGGACCTCTGACACGTATGGCCTGCACATAGTACTTACAATAATTCTCCTTCTACGGAGTGCTAGTGAGATCCTTCAAGAGTGACTGCCCTTGGACAATATCAGCCTATTCTCTGTAGGCTCTATCTTAGTCAAATTGGGCTGTTATAACAGAATACCACTGATGAGGAGGCTTGTAAACAACAGAAATTTATTTCTCAGTTGTAGATGCTGAAAGTCTGAGATTAGGGTGCCAGTATGGTCACATTTTAGTAAGAGCTTTCTTCTGGGTTGCAGATTGCTAACTTCTGGTTGTATCTTCAATATGGTGGAAGAGGAGAGAGAACTCTCTGGGTTTCCATCTATAATGGCACTAATCCCATTCATGAGGGTTCCACACTCACGACTTAATGATCCTCCAAAGTCCTCACTTCCTCATACCATCACACAGAGGGTTAGGATTTCAACATATGAATTTTTAGAGATATAAACATTCAGTCTATCAGAGGCTTCTTCATTTTAGAGTGCCCAGGATATTCAGAAGGAAGCACTAGATGAAAGGAATCACATATTTATCCCATTACCAAGATGTCAGAGGAAAGAGCGGAAACATTTGAGAAAGGAAGTGTGGACGAGTGGATCCTGTCAATACTTAGGTCACAAAGTTAGTGAGGAGTTTTCATTACCCTAAGTATGGTCATACAGAATGCCTAGCAAAATAAAATCCACGATAAGATTCCAGACAGTCATAGTAAGTTTCTAGGTGGAGCTGAAACTTATTGAGCTTAGCATCTTGTGGGATAATTATCAGACTTTAGGTGTTCCAAAAAAATTCTAAGGTAACCTTGGTAACTGTTTGAACCATTGTCCGTTGGTGCTGAACCGTATACTTTGAGGAAGAGGATATTTTGTTTTCCCCCTGAAACAGTCATGATGAATGAATGAGCATTTATGTTATTTGGGTGGTTTCCATCTTCCCAGGCTACAGTGCTTCTCAATATTCTTGGTGAGTAAGAATCACTTGCAGAACATCTTAAAAATACGCATGAATAAGCCTAAACACAGAACTCCTGAATCAGCATCCCTATTGTTTCAACAATACAGCACTACCTTTTTTTTCACATACAAATCCAGCTTTTGGAAGTGTGACATTTTTAACCCGTGAACAGATTTCAATTTAAAATGGAACCTGAAAATATGAAATGGAGAATTTCATGCATGTGCCTTCAGAAGAACAGAACTTAAGAACTGAGAGACTGATTTCTCCTAAATGCATCATTTACAGAAGACTGAGACTTATCTCCTGACCGATGCTAAGGTCTCCTGACCTCTGCTAAGAATTTCTCCCCATCCTCAAGCCAGTGAATTTCCTGCTTGGACTCTGGCTGGCCTTCTGTATCTTTACACTATTTGCCAATAAATACAACCCTCCCCAAACCCTCAATGAACTTGCCTGTAGCTTGCTCTAGCATGCTTATCCTGAATTGCACTTCTGCTATTCCAAGATAAATCAATTTCCAATAATATGAGATTGCCTCAGTTTACTTCCTTATTTAAGCTAACAAACTCTTTGTCATTTAATAGACTTACTTTGATTGCCAATTTTTCCTAAGTATTTACTAAATGGGTTTCTTCTAATATAGAGAAAATGCAAAGTTTTATATAAATTGTTAAATAATGATGTTTGGATCTTCTCTTTAAAAATTTTCCTTAAAGTAGTAGTCACACTTTAAAAATTTCTCTTTAAAAATTCTCCTTCAAGTAGTAGCCACACTCCACCAGGAGGTTGCCTTATATTGGACAGCGGTCAGGTTTCCTAATATTTGCGATTATTCTCATATCCTAATATTGTCCTCCATATAATCACTAGATGGAATAGAAAGATAGTGTCCTGGGAGTTAGGGGACCTGACTCTGTGGGTAATTCAACTCACTGGGTCTCAATTTCCTTAACTTACCATCTGTTAAAAAGATTTTTTTTCCAGGTTTTGTTTGTACAGTGTCCCATGTCTATCATGAGGCTCCAAAAACATGGTGAAAGTTACCTGACACAATGAAAACACATCTCTAACTTAAATTGGCAGATACACTGACATTAGATGTCATCTCAAACATAAAATATATCAAGCTAAAATCTTTGCCTTTCTGCTAAAACCAGCTTCTCATTATGATTTTCTCACTTCTGTCAAGGATCTTTCCCTTCAGTCATTCTCCTTCTAAATTTTGGAGTCCACCCTGACTCTAAGCTCTCATCAATTTCCGTATTCAGGTGCCTAGACCTATGGATCCTTGTTCACCAGCACTGCTCAATTTTTTTTCTATTTATTTCCTTTACCCATTCTGCTATAATCAGCCTTAATGACTAATATACAATGCCATGAATTAAAATTTCTAATTAAAAATTTTTAAAATGTCATTCTCTAGACAATTGTGATGATACCAAACCATTTAGCGAGTATTTCAACATTTTCACAAGCAAATGTCTTCTGAGTTGTTCCACCAAATGGTTATGATAGTTAATGGTAATTCATTATTAATTAATGCCAGGCACTATCCAATCACTTTATATCTATAATAGGATTGAATTTATCTGTCTCACGATTATCACCAAATGAGATAAATCGAGACATGAGACAACTGAAGTTAAAAACAAAAAATGGCTCGATGCCATACCATTCAGATTGGAGTGATGATTTGAACCTAGATACCTAACTAAGTCAAGTCTGTCCTAACTGCATCACATCACCACCCACATGGTTTTGTTGTTGTTGTTTGTTGTTTGTTTTTTTTTTTCCAGATTGCGTATTTGTCTGTCTCAGTGCATCCTACATGTAACATGCACTCTTTGCTCATTATTCTCTATTTGGGCCTATCTGTTCTTAAAGACCAAGCTCAGTAATCTTTCTCAAGTCCAGTCGTGTTACTTTTGCTTGTGGTGTTCCCGTTTCTCCTTTACATTTTATTTACTGTCCATAGTAGTCCCTTATTACAGGCTAATGCTATCTTTTACTGGAATGCAATTATATTTCTTGTGTTTCTTACTGTCACATAAGAATAGAATGTATGTCATATCACCAAAATGTCAAGTGCAAAGTCTTAGACATAAGGCTCTTCAATAAAAATGTATGGATTCGTGAATTCACATGTATTAAAACAAGTTATAAAATCTACACAAAATATTTTTGACAACTACACTCCATCTGTTGTTGTAAACAGAAAATAAATAGCTAGATAAAGTATATAAAAGCCTTAATATACATTTGAGAATTCAGCACTGTTCTCTACCTGGATTTACAAAGAACATTATTTTCCAACATTGGATTGATTTAGGAACCATAAATGTCAGCCTGTTATTTTGTGGAGCAACAAATAATCACATCTTTACAGACAGCAACTTTCAAGATAAATTTACACTGATTATTTTCTTTCTTGATGTGCTATTAATATTGAGTTTGTCTGAGAAATGCAACATGTTAGCCTTTTGGGAATACTCAATGGAAAATAATAAAGTTCCTTATTTAATACAGCTAGAATTTCCTAACAAATTTACATCAATAAAAAGTATGCTTGGTTAAAATAATGACAGTGTGTAATTTAAAATGTCTTGTTTATGTAACTTGGAAAAATAGTCAAAATTTATGAACTGTTAAGGGAGTCGTGAATTTTTGACCTCTTCACTTTAAACATAAGAAATCCAATAACTGAGTGGTTAAGTAATGTGCTCAAATTTACCAACAGAAACTAAAATAGGCAGAGCAATTCTAGTTTAGAAATAACATCTTGTATTCTATTATCAGACCTCACTACTTTCCCCAATTCTAAATCAGATTTGAAATTATTCAAAATGTCTTAATATACTACAATATTCTTTTTTAATTTTCTTTCCAATTAATCATAGCATGGAATAGTTTAAAAATATTTACAATGATAAAGCTTAGTAAAGACTAATTAGATACACTCCTGGTACATTTCAGAGCCACAATAGATAATTGAGATTATATCATTATTAAGATTTTGTGAGTAATAATTTATTTAAAGATAGATACTGAAATAAAGCCATCACTTATAGAAACTAAATAATGTTAATCCTCCCACATTAAGCATACTAGGAAAATGCCGTATTATATGCTTCATGGTTTTTCCTGTATTCTATCTATAATTTTTATTTTTTTCTCACTAATATTAAAAACAGAAAATAATTATGCATGTTTAGTAAAATTGAATCGTTTAGAAATTTGACTCCCTGCTTGTTCAAAATGTTACACTTTATATGCATCTTCTTCAAATGTTAAAAAAAATCAATTTCGTCCAATCTACCCTCCATTTTCTATCATGGCCTCACCTTCAACTTCCACACCAATTCTAAACGGTGCTGAAAAACGAACCACAGGATTAATAGTGATTCATAAAGTTTTATTTCAAATCTCTAAGTTCACATTTTTAAGAAAATATATTGCAATTGAGTACATTTGATTTTTTCTAAATTTTTGCTTTGTTTTAAAAGTAGACTTCTTCATATCTCTTTTGCTGTGGATATGAGAAACACCAGAGTTCAGGAATACACGGGCAACGTTTCTCAGTGAAATAATAAAAGTAAAAACGAGGCTGTGCTTGAAGGCAAACAGATCTTGAGAGCAGGCTGCTGAAGAATCATTTTTCAATGACTCTAGAGGGCAGAGGATAAGAGGAGGAAGAAGTCAGTGTACCAGGTGCTGATTCAAAGGATCTGGATAACACTTAAAATTTGCTGTCATAGTCAGCAGAATTGACATGATGAGAGGGGCTTCTTAGAACTTCTTTGAAAGGGAGCTTATTATGAAATGATTTCTGTGAAGGCATGTGCTGATATGTCTTTCTTATAGAATTAAATCCCATGATTTAGGTACGTCTTTGTGTATTTCTATCATTCCCAAATACAGTTGTCCCTCTTCCTGTGCTGAATCACACAGAATTGCTGGTAATTGACAATTTTTATCCAAAAAAGAGCAGTTTTACATGGTTTGATCTGTTGTAGTATACCAGTTCATATTTCCACATCTATTATTTCATAAAAATTCGCCTTCATTCTCTGTCTCATTCCCTATTTCCCATTAATAGATAATCATATTCCCATGGCAAATAACTGGTAAGTCATTCTGAAGAGACAGCTGAAAACTCATATGACTAATGTTTAGAAGAAACAGAAAAGGCAATCTTGTTAACATATTGTGGTAATAAGTGAACAAATAAATTCAGTTGAAGCTGATCAAGGTTATGCTGACATATGGATTAACCGAGACTGTCAAAGTGCTCCTATTTCAACATCGTGTGTACGTGTGTGTGCGTGCGTGTGTGTTTAATCAGGACATCAAGAATTGCTCTCAGCAATGCTTTAGAATCTGTGTTTAACATTCACATTCAACTGCCTTCCATAATCATTTTTTAGTATATACCCTATTCCACTGTATAGTCCCTTTATATTCATTCTGCCAATTTCCTGTCCTCTTTCCCCTTAAATAATTTCTAGGCCTTTCATATTCCTTTCCTTACGCTCCCAGTGGAATTTCTTTCATTAAAAATACTAGATTGACATTGCTAGTGAGATACACTTCTAATTTTTCCTCCCTATGCCCACAGTCTGAGACTATTCAAATTGTGATAGCACCAGCTACACCAAAAGAGATACATTTGGGCCTAATTAACTTTTGTTCATTAAAAATGACCTTGTTGCAGTGAAAGGGGCATTGGACAGCCCCAGCCCTCTGAGAGATACATTTAGAAACATAGAGAAAAACGAAGGGCTCTTTCGGACACTTCTGAATGTTCCAGTCATCTGACTTAGATAACATTGGATTCCGATAGTGTTATTAACACTATCATCGTTAATAAGATATGTTCAATAATGCAAATCATTGCTTTTCCCCAGGGAGCGCTTAGTAATAGTGGTGAGATTCACTATCCTGTGATGTCATTGTCTGCATTCTTTGTGACTAAATAAGTGGATTGATAGAATTCGTGAAAAACAGAAACTTCCATGATAATATGAGATGCTGAGTTATACAATATTCAATTACAGTACATTCTTCTTTTAAAAGAGAAATTTTGAAAATGTCAGTTCATTCAGTTTGTGTGGAGGCTTGTTTTTAAGCCTCTTTGTTTTCTTGTTTTTCCAGAGATCAAATATATGAATTATTTTCAGTTTTTTGCTTTACTTACATTGTAATTCTACAGAAAGAAGCATGACTACAGCAAGATTTGGTAAAATCTATTAAAAATACTTTAATTCACCACCAGTTATAGCTCTGTTAATCTAGAAGAGGTCAGTTTACAAAGACAATATATATTCTTCAGACTCCTTTTCAATGTTTACTTAGACATATTTTCCAGTCATGTATATATGTATTTAATTCAAAATCACACAATTTTTATTGTTACTTCACTTACATAAACAATCCTCTTCACCTTTTTTTTTTCTTTGCTTTCTGCTATTTTCACTTTTTCTCTCCATAGTCTTCACCATAATTAAAACAAATGCCACAGACCTGCTTAAGAACTTTCTCAGTTATGTGGGATGCGTTGTGCTCAATAAACTTGAGTCAAATCCCCGATTATATCTAAAGCAAAAAAGGAATACGTATTACATCATAAGAAGCTTCACATTACATTTAAATAGGAAATAATTTTCATTTTGAACTTGGTGTTTCTGAAATATATTTACTAACTCAAATTACAGGTATGTATCTCATGGTTTGTGTGTGTGAGCCCACATCTGGCTCTCTGCTATCAGCCCAGAGTCCACTTTGGATCCCCAGTCCCTCTCTCTACGCCCCTCCCCTGCTTGCTCTCTGTCTCCCTCAAAATGAATAAATAAACTTAAAAAAATAAACTTTGACTTAATATTTGCTGATACGGATGAAAACAGTCATAGATAAAATGATGCTGTTTAAGAGGATGCTTTCTTTACTTATATTTGAAGAAATAGTATTCTATGGGACTAGGAGGTCTTACTAACATTCATACTGATTTCCTTGGTCATCCTGGGTAAACCATACTTCTTTTCTGGGCCTCGGTTTCCCCTTCAATGAAATAAAGGGATTAGACTAGAATCAAGGCTCTCAAACCTGAATGCATATGAAAATTAATCTGAGAGTTTTGAAAAATATATTCCTGCTCAAGTTCAATGACTAGAGTTTGCCTGGAGTGGGTTTGAGCACCAGTAGAATTAAAAAAAAAATAGTGTTTATTTATTTTTGAGAGAGAGACAGGGTGTGAGTGGGGGAGGAACAGAGAGAGAGGGAGACAGAATCTGAAGTAGTCTCCGGGATCCCTCCACCCTGACAGCAGCGAGCCTGATGCAGGGCTCGAACCTATGAACTGTGAGATTATGACCTAAGTCGAAGTAAGTCGAACTTGAGGCACCCAGGTGCCCCAAGCATCAGTATATTTTAAAGCCCCCAAACATTTTATGAAAGTGAATTAGATACCATTTAAGTTTCTTGCAGTTCAAAGAAGTCCAAAAAGAGACTCATAAACTAGATGTTGATATGATACAGCATTTAGAAACCAGTGAACCTAAAATATACCCTTATGGAAAACTGGAAATGAATGTGCCATAGGAAAAAAAAAAAGGATAATTCTTATTCATTTCTTGCTATTATGCACCACTGCCTGTGAGCATCAGCATGTGTTTCTAGGAATAGATTCTGCCTGGAGTTTTTAATGACTGAGGCATCCCACACTTGTCATTCATCAGAAACACATGCCCTGTGGGTAGCCATTGTACTGTCTGCCTTCTTATGAGAAGTAATAGCAATTCGCTAAAGCAGTACAGTGAGAGCTGAAGAACATAAGCTTATTGTTCCAATTACTCTTCAATTCTTGGAAGGGAGCAAGGGAAAATAAAACCTAGCCTTAGTTCATGTTTTAAAGATGTTCCTCTACCAAACAGAGTTATATGGTTCAGAAGATGAAAGCAAGAATTTCAAGGAATCCGCAAGGTTCAACTTCTTCCATTGCATGTATTTAGCTACGAAGAATAAAACAATACTCAGTTTAATACGGCTGTAATTTGAAAGAAGTAAGAGAGTAAAATCAGGAAAACAGTCTTCTTGACAAGTGTAAAAAGAATTCAACTCATTCTTTATAAGTTTTTATTAAGTTATTTCAATGAGTGTCAGAATATTGTTCTTATTTAGATAGCAAGAAGTAATCCTTTTATATATTATTTAATAACAATTTATATTTATTATATAAATATAATAATATAGCATCCTTATATATAAATGTTATATATAAAGCTAAAATATGTGAAAATATATTGTCTAATTTCAATAAATGGCCTTGCTTCCCACTATAAATTATTACTATAATCACAAATTACTAGAAATTATAAATTATTCAGCTATTACCGAATACAATCTGAACACTGAGTAGCTTATACAAAGAATTTGTTTCTCACTTAGGTATGCGGGGACCAGCTCTGGGTCTGATGAGCTCAACTCAGAACAGCTACTTGATGCTAAGCTCTGGTTTGGGTTCAAGTCCTCTTTATAGGTAACCACATTCTGGGATCATGAATACCTGCATTATCTTTTCTCATGGCAGGTTTTAGAGCACAAAAGAGTAAGCCAAAATATCACGTGTCTCGTCCTGGACCAAGCATGATGTTCTATCCACCCTATTTTCTTACTCACAGCAAGCCTTATGACAAAGGTGAATTAGTAATTTGCAAGCAAAACTTCATTCTACTCCATTAGTTTATTCATCCATTCATTCTATTATCCATACATATATACATACACATATATATCCAAATACATATATACTATATGTAGTAAATATACACATGTATATGTATATATGTATACATATACTACATATACATATACACTAAGAGCTGATTATTTTGTTGGCACAATACAAAGCACTAAAGATACAATAGTGAGAAAAATAAGCATGCTGCCTTTTTTCATCGAGCCACAAGTCCAGTGGGGCAGTTAGTGATACTAACTAAACAATTGAACAAACACACTTATAAGTAAATAATTTTTAAGTATAATTAAAGGAAAATGCTAGATGTTATGAGTTAAATGATCTAATTTTGGAATTCAAAAAATCATCACAAAGGAAATGTCAAATGAGCTGAGAAGTTTACATGATGTTATGTATACATATATGATGCTATATGATGTTATGTAGCCAAAAATGTTGTGTCAGAAAGAAAGAAAGAAAGAAAGAAAGAAAGAAAGAAAGAGGAAGGAAAGAAGGAAGGAAGGAAGGAAAGAAGGAAGGAAGGAAGGAAGGAAGGAAGGAAGGAAGCAAGGAAGGAAGGAATAAGGAAGGAAGGAGGAATATTTAAGAGAAATGGAATATTATCTGCAAATGTTTTGTACTGACAGGGATCATGTCTGTTTGAAGGAAATTTCCAAAAGAGAGAAAAGAGAGATGAAAGAGAATTGTATGGGCTGGAACTGAGAGTGGGGGTCAGATTATTTAAGACCTCATAGACCATGGTAAATTTTTTGAATGTTTACCTAAGACCAGCAGGGAGCTGATGAATTTTTTCTGATGAATGAATGAAGCTGATCTTTTTGACCCAAAGTATGATATGAAATATTAATATTGCTATTTAAAAATATCACTTGGGATTCATTAAAGATATTGGAAGTATAAAAAAAGTGGATTTGGAATCTGTTCACCCAAGAAATATTTTAAACTGTCCTGTTTTTATACTATAGAAACACATGCACTGGAGAGAGATTTTGAAGATAAAACCCCACGTACTTTGTGAGACTTACACAACTGAGTAGATAGGATACTCTTAGAGGAAGTTTTTTTGACACATTTTTCCCATTCTGTTCCTCAATTATTTTAATTTACACTGTTATTTGTCCGTGAAACTACATACTTAGTTATGTTGCTGTATGATATTTTCTTGTCCACATATCAAAAATGAACTAGAATATTTTTAAGAGGAAACAATATAATCCATCTAAAAACACCACATAAGATAATTACAATCACTTCCAAATAAATAAGTCTTACCATAAGTCAAAATTTTTGCTAATATCTTAAGGTAATCACAAATTTTATTGCTAAAAATCACTATAAATAATAAATAGGATCAGTCAATATAAAGTATTTGATGTTCCTCATTTTGGGTAATATTACAGCAAAGCTATTTTTGAGAGGCGGAAAACGGACAGCTATTAATCTTTAATTTTAGGTTGCAGTGCTAGTTACAATGGAGTAACATTATTTTCCACTTCATGCTAACCACTACTTGAACAAAAAAGTTGCATATTTACCTCTTCATATACATCCTTTTTCTGAAATACAGGATTGGGTACATGGGAGATAACTTTCTCATTATTCAGTTCATGGTTATCCATATCATACATTCTCCTGAAAATCTTTTGCTTCAGTAATTTTTAGACGTCAAATAATTCATTTAAGAATAATTCAAAGTTGATGAAATTATTACAGAGAAGATACTTCGTCAATTTTAACTATGATACTGATCTTGCTAATGTCCATCATCAATCTAATGGTGTAGCAATACACAGAAATCATTAGATAACCAAAACTAGCATATTATCTGAGGTCAAATCTATTTTGCAGTATTTATTGAATTCTTAATAAATGCCATGGCCTGTGTTGGTATTGGTGACACAGCACCATCCTCAAGGACTTTAAAATCCAACTCATAGAAAAGTCTAAATATTTTCACGTTTATAGCTAGGCTTCTGTCTTTTAATCCAAAATATCAGGGTTACAAACATTGATTAATTCTACCCAGGATTATAGAGTTGTATTACGTCCTGTTGATTATCAATATTTTATTTATGACAATGGTTTTTAAATGTTTGTTTATTTTTGAGAGAGAGAGAGAGAGAGCACGAGCAGGGGCAGGGGCAGAGAGAGAGGGAGACATAGGATCTGAAGTGGATTCTATGCCATTGATAGAAAGCCCAACATGGGGCTCGAACTCAAGAACCATGAGATCATGACCTGAGCTGAAGTCAGACTCTCCAGCAACTGAACCACCCAGAGCCCCTATTTATGACAATTTTAAAATAGTAAATCATATTTTGAGAAGAATGAATTTGATTTTTTAAAAAAAGATGTAGGGTTTTCTGAGTTAAGGAGTATAAAATAAAAGCTTTGAAGGTAAATTCAAAACCTAAAGGATGACATTGAAACACAACTGGATGTGATAGTCGTTTGAAACTTCATAAATGTCTTCATTCCTCCAACCTTCATTTTCATTTTAAAATAATAATTGTACAGGGGCACCTGGGTGGCTCAGTCGGTTGAGAGACTGACTTCGGCTCAGGTCATGATCTTGTGGTCTGTGAGCTCCAGTCCTTCATCAGGCTCTGTGCTGACAGCTCAGAGCCTAGAGCCTGCTTCCCATTCTGTGTCTCCCTCTCTTTCTCTGCCCCTCCCCCACTCATGCTCTCTCTCTCTCTCTCTCTCTCTCTCTCTCTCTGTCAAAAAGCAATAAACATTAAAAAAAATTTAAAATAATAATAGTACCGAAAACAAGATTTTTGAGTGCTTACATATGTTAGGCTATAAATTAGAGCCTTAAATAAAATGTCTCATTACTGAAAACACTATGTTATCGTTGGCACTGTTACTATCCATCACATTTTTTTTGGAAGAGGAAACAAACTTAGCAGGACGCAGATAGAAATTTCACTCAATCTAAATTCAGAACCCATAATCTAAACACCATAACAAGATATTAGTATAAGTTATTAATCTCAGAGGCTTCTTTTGATTTCCCAAAGAGATTGAATAAAAGGGCAGGTAGGTCTCAATTTGGTATAAGAACATACTGACATTTGCTTTCTTGTTTTAGAAATACAATAAGTCCCTGAGACCAACATTTCCTAAACTGAGAGAGAGAGAGAGAGAGAAGCATATTTTTTATCCATTAGTCAAAAATTCAAAGGTCAAACAAAACATTCTCAAACATTTCCTGATACCAGTTCTGAGGCATGAGATTCACACGCAAAGCACACTTCCATCAGCTATCACCGCACAGTGGGGGTTACTAAATTGGTCACCTCGAGGTGGTGAAAGACCAGCTCCTAAAACTGTGTGAGCAAACATTGCAGCTTTCCCCCTACTGATCCCTAGGCATCCCTCTGCTAGCCAAGTTTTTCTTAAAAATATTTAAGTTCCAAATGCATTCATCTTACCCTGGCTTTTAAATATAAATCAAAGAAAGACCAAAAAATGAAGTACCAAGGAAGTGAATACCTAAAGAAGAAGGAAGAAGAAAAAAAAGACAAAAAAAAAAAAAGATGAGCATAGATTTTGAAATATTTCAGAGGCTAACTCCAGCTGGTTTATATACTCTCTTTCTTTGAGTATTTTTTATGTTTGAAGACAATTTCCTGGTTTCACAGAGAGAGCTGCTAAGCAAAGTAAGTGGAAAAGAGTAAGAAAGGAGGGAACAGTCCTTTTTATACTAATACTTTTTTCATGTATTTGTACTTCCTTTTTAAGTCAGTCTTTTTCAGAATGGCGTATAAATCTATATAGGATTTTTTTTTAATTTTCAAAGAATATATTGGAACATTTCTAATTTACAAGGGTTTTTTTCCCCAGATTTATTGAAATATAATTAACATGTAACATTGTGTAAGTTTAAGGCTACAAACTGATGATAATACATACAGTGATGTTTGCCACAGTAAAGTTAGTTAACACTCATATCACTACAAATAATTCCCTTTTTTTTATGTTCGTGGTGAGTCCATCTAAGATCTACTCTCAGCAAATTTCAAGGATACAATAAAGTATTATTAACTATGCTGCACATTAAAATATCAGAACTTATTTATCTTATATAACTGAAAGTGTGCACCTTTTGACTAACATTTCTCCTTATTTCTACACCTGCAACTTTAAGTCAATAATCGTGATTAAGCATCCATTATAGATCTCATTCTATGTGAGGACATGAGGTTGTTACATAAGAATTGTTCTCTTCCGGGGCGCCTGGATGACTCAGTCCGTTGGGCATCCAACTTCGGTTCAGGTCAGGATCTCGTGGTTTGTGAGGGCGAGCTCCGCATCGAGCCCCGCATCAGGCTCTGTGTTGACAGTTCAGAGCCTGGAGCCTACTTTGGGTTCTGTGTCTCCTTCTCTCTCTGCCCCTCCTATGCTCATGCTCTGTCTCTCTCTGTCTCTCAATAATAAATAAACATTAAAAAAAAAAAAGAATTGTTCTGTTTCACTCAGACTGTACTAAATTTGAGAAAGACAGCACTTGCAGAGATGGGGCAATTAAGTGGCAATATTTCACTATAAGATTAACCACCGAATTGTGTAATATAATGAGTTTGTTTCCCCAGGCCAAGCCCCTCTACTTTCCAACGTTCCTTTTACCACAGTTCCCTCTGATGACATCAAGGGCTCTGTGCTTTGGTGATTCTTACAAATGTTTTGGCTGTGGCAGAGAGGCATTTACTCATACAAGGCAGAAACAAACAAACAAACAAAAAACAGTGCATGGGAGGCCATCTTTCTATTGAAAAAGTCTGCTGATGTACAGGAAATAGTTGATGGAAAACATTTTTTTCTGTAAGAAGGTGAAGCCCAGAGGGGAGGTAAGCTGCTTGCTCAAATGGGGAGCTAACATTGCCAAGCTGTTAATTTGTCTCCCACTTGTGCGGCTACATACGGTTCTGCTGTCCTTTGAGGCTCTCATCCACAGGCCTCAGGTTATATCCTTCAGTTTGGACACCGGGCTCCCTTCAAGGCCGTGACCCATCACCTTCTCTTACCCCATTCGGATTCTATGTGATTCTCCTTTACTCTTACGTGGGCCTCTGGTGGTTTCTTTATTTCCTCTCCATCGTCTTTTCTAAAGTATTCTAGCAGATTAACTGGATATTCGTATCCCCTCTGTATTATTTAGACATGAAGAGTCTGGTTACATATTTTAAAAACTAGAAGTTGTGCCTTTTCCTTTGCATTTCTGCTATGATGATCTAGGCATTTTCAAGGTGCTTCAAACCGTTCAAATGGAAAGGGAAGGAGCAGGAGGTATACAAAGCACAATGATTAGTATTTCAAGACCATTTTCTCTTGAAAGTAACATAATAGGATCTGCAGCTTAACTCTTTCCCCTACTTCGTTCTCACATTTCCAGGGGGCTGCTGATCATATTTTAGCACCTGTTGTACATACACATTAACCAAAAAGAGTTTATCCTTCAAACCTGCTACTTTTACTGACCACTATTTCCCCTTATTTAAATTCTTTTTTTATTGTTATTTCTTTTGAAATTTTTGTTTCTTTATTCTGAGAAAGAGAAAGTGAATGAGCATGGACAGGGTAGAGAAAGAGAAGAGAAAGAGAAAGAGAAAGAGAAAGAGAAAGAGAAAGAGAAAGAGAAAGAGAAAGAGAAAGAGAGAAAGAGAGAGGAAGAGGAAAAGGAAGAGAAAGAGAAAGAGAGAAAAAGAGAAAGAATCCCAAGCAGGCTCTGAGGCGCCTGGGTGGCTCAGTCAGTTGGGCTTCCGACTTCAACTCAGGTCATGATCTCCTGGTTCATGAGTTTGAGCCCCACATTGATCTCTGTGCTGTTAGCTTGGAGCCTGGAGCCTGCTTCAAATTCTGTGTCTCCCTCTCTTTCTGTCCCTCCCCCACATGATCATGCTCTCTCTCTCTCTCTCTCTCTCTCTGTCTCTCAGATAAATAAGCATTAAAAAAAAAAAAAAAAGAATCCCAAGCAAGCTCCACATGGACAGTGCATAGCCAGATGTGGGGCTCTAAGTCACGAATCAATGAGATCACAACATGAGCCTAGATCAAGAGTCAGGAGCTTGATGGATTGAACCATCCAGGTGCCCCATTTTTACTCCCATGGTTTCAGTCACCTGACCTTCAAAAATGATAGTGATATTTTCAATTCCTATTGCCATCATAATTAGTTGGCTGAACTTTTAGTGATTTCTTAATTCTTAAAGATATTTGTATCCTTTCCCCACTCAGGTGTTCTATTTGTACTAGTTACAGCTATTGGATTAGTATGTCCTATGCTTTAAATATCATCATAGCAATGAAGGCATAAAATATATATATATATATATATATATATATATATATATGTATATATATACATATATATATATATATAAAATAGTTCAGGGGACCTTATGCTAAAAGAGAGTCTATTTTTCCTCTATGGTCTGTTCCCAATCCAATTTTTCAGACTCAACTATATCTGTTGGGATATAGCTCCTTATTTGGAAATTACACACCTAAATAGTATTTTCCAAATTATCAATTTAACATATTATCTTGATGCTCTTCTATGAAAGGTGAGGATTTAACTTACAGACATAAACCTTCATCTCTTTCCCTCTTCTCATTCAATGAAAATTATTATTTTAATCATTTTAATGAATACACTTCACATTTATAATATACATAGTATTTGAGGAAGAATTTCTACCTCCTGTTTTAACAACCCTTTGCCTTTTCTCCTACTGCAGTCCCTTCCTCTTTTATCTTGGAATACCTCTTTTTTATTGTTTTCTTTTTCATGAGTACTGGTTCTCATAAGCTTTCTGTTTTGTAGAAGTTTATAGAAACATCTTTTTTTTTAAATTTTTTTTTCCAACGTTTATTTATTTTTGGGACAGAGAGAGACAGAGCATGAACGGGGGAGGGGCAGAGAGAGAGGAAGACACAGAATCGGAAATAGGCTCCAGGCTCTGAGCCATCAGCCCAGAGCCCGACGCGGGGCTCGAACTCACGGACCGCGAGATCGTGACCTGGCTGAAGTCGGACGCTCAACCGACTGCGCCACCCAGGCGCCCCGAAACATCTTTTTTTTAACTGAGGGTTTCTTTTTCCTTTTTTCCTTTTCCTGTTATAAGATTATTCTTTGATATAATTTTATTGGTGCTTTGGAAAAAGGCAGAGCAAAAGCTTGAACTCAATTAGCCATTTTGAAAGATTAGCAATTGTACTAAACTCTCCAATGTGCTTTCTGGTTTTAAACACTCTTTAATCCCCTGGTTTTCTATTGACTGCAGCTATTAAGGAATCCTCCCAGACAACCAGCTGTGAGAGAAGGGAAAGACTGGGAAAAGTTAGGCTGTGATGATTCACAACAGATGAGCTAAGTCATCAGCATTATCCTGAATTGCAGTAAGGGGCCAAACCTTTACAACCATCAGATAAAGGCTGCCCCAGGAAGGAGCCTGATGGAAGGCTGCTACCTGCCATCAACATCCCAAGCAGGAGGAAACTTAATTCTCATTCCTAAGGGTGAGTCTGAACAAGAAAATATCAACTCCAACAGCAAAATCCACAATCTAGGCATGGGATTCAAAACCATGTCCAATATCTCCTTATTACATTTATATAGTTTCATTTCCTGGAACTCCTCAGTATGAATGCAAGTATTCTAGTAAAACCATAATACACTACATCGTTTCATAATCCTTTTTTCTTTCCTGTCTTTGACACCTTCTGAGCTCAGCTTGGATATCACTTTATGTAAGAAGCTATTTCTGATCAGAGACGTTGAAACGGCCTTTCCTGCCTCTGAATTAGTTCTTCTCAAATATTTTAAAATAGCTATCTCTATTTGTGTCATTTCCTTACGTTAGAATCATTAGAATATAAATCTTATCTCATCATTAGATTCTGACTTAAGGTGATCCATAGTAGTTATATAAATTGTTATTAAATTATTATCAAAATGAGAAAATATTGAAAGGAGAGTAAAACCTCGAACTATGTAGACAAGGCTACAGACAAGGAGACCAGGTTTGAGCTGGGTTTTCAAGTCTTAGTGAATAGCCATGACTTTCTACATCTTCTCTGGGAATCCTGAGTTTACATGAGGACTTGCTACTTTGTGGTTACTGCTTGTGAGGCTCGGGTCACTGGTTCCAATATTTAATTGTCCTATGATCTTGAATGTGTTACTGACATTTCCAAACATCATGATCCTAGTCTCAAAAAAAAAAAAAATTCTGGATACAAATGAGCATTAAGTGAGATAACCTTTTAAAATTATCACTTTCTGACAATTACGGGTGGAATCACTTCTGCATGAAAAATGTACCTTTAAGATTATTAAAGAAATTACGAATGTCTAAGCATTGAATTTTTTTTTAATTTGGTAATTTATTTAGCATGTTTGTGACTATTCAGGTCAATCAACATATACTACTTTTTTTCTTTGTAGTAAGAACACAACGGCAGACACACCTTCTTAAATATTTAGGTGCAAAATACAGTATCGTTAACCATAGGTGCAATGCTGTACAGCAGATATCTAGAACTTACTTCTCAGGCGTATACTCACTGAACAGCTTCTCCTCATTTCTGTCCCCTCCAGCCCTTGGTACCTATCACTCTCCTCTCTATTTCTATGAGTTTGACTATTTTTGACAGCACATCTATATGGAATCAAATAGCATTTGTTTTCCTGTGACTGGCTTGTTTTACTTAACATAATGCCTTCCAAGTTCATCTGTGTTATGGCATGGTAGGATTTTCTTCTTTTTAAGTCTGAATAATAAACTACATTTGCTTTATCCATTCATCAGTAATGAACATTTCAGTTGTTTCCATGTTTTGATTATTATGCTAATACTACAACACACTGAGGGCCTGAATGTATTTTTTGAGACCCTGATTTGCATTCTTTGGGGTCATGTACCCAGAAGTAAGAATTGCTGGATCAAATGATATGTTTATTTTTTGAGAAACCGCCATACTCTTTTCCACAGTGGCTACACCCAAGTGAAGAATGGTTCCAGTTTCTCCGCATTTTCACTAACACTGGAAATATTTTTCTTTTTGTTTTAGCAGCTCTGACAGAAATGAGGGGATGCCCCACTGTGGTCTTGATCTGCATTTTTCTGATGATTTGTGATGTTAAATTATTTTCGTATGTATGCTTTTTGGAGAAATGTCTATTCAAATTTTTGCCTGCTTTGTAATCAAGTTATTTGCCTTTTTGCTGCTGAGTTGTAGGAGTTTCTGAGCTATCTTCAATACTAATTCCTTGTCAGATATATGGTTTAAAAATAAATTTTCCCGGGCGCCTGGGTGGCTCAGTTGGTTAAGCGTCTGACTTCAGCTCAGGTCATGATCTCATGGTCTGTGAGTTCGGTCCCTGCTTCGGGCTCTGTGCTGACAGCTCAGAGCCTGGAAGCTGCTTCAAATTCTATGCCTCCCTCTCTCTCTGCTCCTCCCTGCTCATGCTCTGTCTCTCTCTCTTTCAAAAACAAATAAACACTAAAAACATTAAAAATAAAATAAAAATACATTTCCCATATGATACATTACTTTTTCATTTTGTTGTTTCCTTTGCTAAGTAGAAGATTTTTAGTTTGATATAATCCCATTTGTCTATTTTCACTTTTGTTTTCTGTGTTTATAGTGTCATATGCAAGAAATTATTGCCAACATGAATGTTATGAAGCTTTCAACTATGTTTTCTAGGAGTCATAGAGTTTTTCATTTTACATTTAAATCATTAATCCATTTTGATTTTGTTTTTATGTATGGTGGAAAACAATGAGGGACTCATTCTTCTGCATGCAACTATCCAATTTTCCCATCACCATGTGCCAAAGAGATTATCTTCTCCTCATTGTGTAGTCTTAACATAGTTGCTGAAGATGATTTGACATTTATGTGTGGTTTTCTCAGCTTTTCGTTTTGTTCCATTTGGTCTGTGTGACTCTACGGCCATGCCATACTGTTTTGATTGTTGTCGTTTTGTAATATGTTTGGAAATCAGGAAGTATGAGGAGGCTCCCTCTTTATTCTTCTTTCTCAAAATTGTTTTGCTTATTCCAGGTCCCTTGTGATTTCATATAATTTTAGGATTTTTTTTCTATTTCTGTAAAAAATGCCATTTGGATTTTGATAGATATTGCTTTGAATCTGTAGATGGCTTTGGGTAGTATGAATATCTTAATTATACTAAGTCTTCCAAGCCATGAAGATAGGATGTATTTCCATTTATTTATGTCTCCTTTAACTTCTCTCATAAATGTTTCGTAGTTTTTAGTGTACGTTTTTCACCTCCTTGGTTAAATGTATTCCTAAGCATTTTATTCTTTCTTTGGTACTGCAAGTGGGATTTTTTTCCCATTTCCCTTTTTGGATAATTTGTATCAGTGTATAGAAACACTGATTTTTTGTATGTTGATTTTAGTGACTTGCAATTTTGCTGAACTTGATTATTATTTTTAAGTGTTTGTGTATGTGTGTGTAATATTTAGGGTTTTCTACATATAAGCATGTCATCTGTAAACAGATAATTTTACTTCTTTTAGTTTAGGGTGACTTTTATTTCTTTTTCTTACCTTATTTTAGCTAGTACTCCTAGAACTATGTTTGGATATAAGTGGTGAGAAAGGCATCCTTGTTTTGGTCCTAATGTTAGAAGAAAAGCTTTCAGCTTTTTACTGTTAGTATAATGTTGACTGTGAACTTTTCATATGTGGATTTAATTATAAGGAGGCAATTTCTTTCTAATCTTTTCGTTTGTTGAATGTATTTATTATTACAGGGTGTGGACTTCTTTTAAATACTTCTGCACCTTAATGAGAAAATTATGAGATTTTAAAAATTTATTTTTTTAATATGTTGTATGGCATTCTTTGATTTTTTTTTGATGTGAAATATTCTTGCATTCCAGGGATAAATCCCAGTTGGTCACAATGTTTGATCCTTTTAATGTGTTGTTGACTTAATGTACTGGTATTTTGTGGAGGATTTTTGCACGATTGTTTATTTGGGACATTAGCCTATAATTTTCTTTTATTATAGTGTCTTTTTCTGACTTTGGCATCAGAGTCATGTTGTCTATATAAAATGTGTTTTAGAGTGTTCCCTCTTCTTCAATTTTTTGGAAGAGTTTGAGAAGGGTTGGTGTTAATTCATGCTTAAATGTTTGGTAGAATTCACTAGTGAAGTACTCTGGTCCTGGATTTGTTGTTGTTGTTGTTGTTGTTGTTAGGTTTTTGTTCACTGATTCAATCTTTTTATTAGTTACAAGTTTGTTCTGATTTTCTATTTCTGCATGATTACATATTTTTAGGAATTTATCCCTTTACTTCTGTGGAGTCAGTTGTAGTATTTCTTCCTTTATTTCTGATTTTATATATCTGAGTCTTCTCTTTTTTTTCTTGTTTAATGTAGCTGAAGATTAGCCCATTCTTTTCATCTTTTCAAATATCCAGAACTAAATTTTATTGATTTTTATTGTTTTTCTATTCTCTGTTTTATTTCTCCTTTAATCTTTGTTTCCTTCCATCTGCTAACTTTGAATTTTGTTTCTTCTTATTTTGTTAGTTCCTTGACGTGCAAAGTTAGGTTGTTTACTTGAGATTTTTAAATGTAGACATTTATTACTGTAATCTTCCCTCTTTGTACTACTTTTGTTGAATCCTGTAAGTTTTGGTGTGCCACATTTGTTTTCATTCGTCTCAATATATTTCTAACATCTCCTTGGACTTCTACTTTTGCCCACTGGTTGTTCAAGAATGTTTTATTTAATTTCCACATGTTTGTAAATTTTTCCAGCTTTTCTGCTGTTTCATTCCATTGTGGCCCAAGAGGATGCTCGCTATGATTTTAATCTACTTAAATGTGTTAAGATTTGTTTTGTGACTTCACATGTGCTCTATTCTGGAGAATGTTCTTTGTGCATGTGAAAAGAATATGTATTCTGCTGCTGAGTGAAATGTTCAGCATGTACCTGTTAGGTATGAAATGTTCTGCATATACCATTTGGTCTATAGTATTTTTCGAGCCCACTGTTTCCTTATTAACTTTCTGTCTGTATGTTTTCTCCATTATTGAACTTGGGGGTATCGAAGGCTCCTGTTATTATTGTATTGCTATCAATCCCTCCTTTCAGTTCTGTCAGTGATCATTTCATGTGTTTGAGCGCACTGATACTGGGTGCATATGTATGTACAATTGTTATATTTACCTGATGAAATAGAACTTTTGTCGTTTTATAATCACTTTGTCTTTTGTGACAATTTTTAAATTTCTTTAATGTTTATTTATTTTGGGGAGACAGAGAGAGACAGAGGACAAGCAGGGGAGGGGCAGAGAGAGAGAGGGAGGCACAGAATCCGAAGTGGGCTCCAGGCTCTGAGCCGTCAGCCCTGAGCCCAACAAAGGGCTTGAACCCACAAACCGGGAGATCATGACCTGAGCCGAAGTCAGAGGCTTAATCGACTGAGCCACCCAGGCGCCGCATCTTTTGTGACAATTTTTTACTTAAAGTCCATTTTGTGTAACATAAGCATAACCATCACTTTGTCTTCTCTGGTCTTGTGTCTCTGGCATACTAATTAGACCGATTGTTTTTCAACCGTCTGTAATTGCTTTCTCTCTCTCGTTTGTGACCTACCACAAGCTTGGATGTTGGAGGACAATCTGTTCCTTTCTCTCCTTCTTGGGACAGCATCTTCAGGTTCTACAGCTCTTCCCAATGTCTAAGACCTGTGCGAGCTGCAGCAAACTGTCCTCTGCTTTCTTTCGTTCTCAGCTCCCCCAGGCATCCAAACTCTGTCAGTTTTGTCAGCTCTCTGGGTGAAACGAGACAGAAACTAAAGCCCTGGGACACTGGAGTTAAGCTCCACTCTCTCCTCAAGGAAGAAGTCCCAGGCCAAGGTGATTTGTCTCAGTACTGAATTGTGCCAGCTTGTGGTAGGGACTAATAGTTAAAATGAAGCTGTTATCCTTACCTTTTTTCAGTGTGACTGTTCACAATTTTGTGCTCATGGTGGGTCCTGCAACCTGTTGACAGGAATCTGACTTTCTCCAAAAGGTATTTTGGTCTGCTGATTATTGTTCAATTAATGCTTCTGAGGAGAGAGGGCAGAGGTTTCCCAGGCCACCATCTTGTTCCCACGGCTTTTGCCTAGAAAATTGCAGGGGCACCTGGGTGGCTCAGTCGGATAAACATCCGACTTTGGCTCAGGTCATGATCTCACGGTTCGTGAGTTCAAGCCCCCTGTCAGGTTCTGTGCTGACAGCTCAGAGCCTGGAGCCTGCTTCGGATTCTGTCTCTCTCTCTCTCTCTCTCTCTCTCTCTCTCTGCCTCTCCCCTGCTCGTGCTCTCTCTCTCTCAAAATAAATAAATAAACTTGAAAAAAATATTTTAAAAAATTGCATTTCAATTATGCTTTATCTTAATTTTCCACATTTGGAAAATCCATGCAAATAAGCTCAAAAGAGAAAGATGGCAAATAATTTGCATCCCACTTACCATTCCAATCAGTAGTGGTTGTCTCCTGCAGCAAGAAAAGAGGACATAGTGAGTACAGCAACATATGCCATGGTCATAGAATGGGGACATGATAGGAAGTACATCACACATTCACCATTTCTCTAAAGAAATGCTAAGAATGGGTCTTGCTAAACAATAATAATTGCGAGCAGTATTTTGTAGTATATGTAGTAGTATGTGTATCAATATTTGGATAGCCACAACAAGCTGATACTGAATACTTACAGTATTGATAAACACTACAATAAGGATTAAACTAAGTACGTCCCATGTATTATCTGCCAGACTTACTTCTCAGTGTAAATTAAAAACTATTACAGTTATTACCCTTGACTTATCTGAGGTTTAGAAAGGTTGGGGAATTACCAAAGTCACAGGCCTAGTGAGATACAAATCCGGATTTGTTTTTTAACACACACCATATCCCCTGCCAAAGAACAGCATACACCTAAATGGTGTTTTACAGTTTTTAAAATGTTTTCTCGTAACCCACCTCATTTGTCATGTGAGAGACCCATAATAGGGTTGTGGTTGACAGGATAGATGATACCACTCATCTGACGTGTCACAGGAGATCAAAGGCTTTTCTTCAGTTGATATGCATACTGTCTGAGCTAGAAGCAACCTGAGATAATGGAAAGAGTCAGAACTCAGACAGGTTATTAACTTACTTATCCATTCATCTTCCATGCAAATATACAGTCGCTGTCTTCCTTGTCACAAGCACTGAGCTTCAATTCTCATTTTGCCTCTTTGTGTCTTTAGAATATTGGGTCCTTTACTGCCTCATGATTTCATCATAGAAGAGAAGGGATACCTACCTACTCAAACCGATCCAGATGCAAATCCCGACTAATGCATGATTCACTCATTAGAAGAATATCTCATTTACACAATTGCCATTATCCCTCTAAGAATCTTTTAATTTTAAAATTGTGGACTAAAGAAACCCATGCTATTTAGTTCTCATTATTTGCCCAATAATAATCTAAGCATTTTAGAAATAAGAACAGATTTAATCCCCATAATAACTCTGTAATGGAGTTACTATCATTATTATCATCATTTTTTTTCATTTTATGGTTTTACAACTGAAGCACAGAGAAGTTAAGTGACTTTCCCAAGATTACACAACCTAGAAGTGGAAGATTTTGGATTCTAATCCAGAAACTGCTTCCAAAGCATGCATGGACTCATGGTTTATGGTGTAGCACAATGTTCTGAGGGCCAAATTAAACTGGATAACAATTGGGGCACCTGGGTGGCTCAGTTGGTTAAGCACCTAACTTCGGCTCAGGTCATGATCCCACGGTTTGTGAGTTCCAGCCCTGCATTGGGCTCCATGCTGACGGCTCTGAGGCTGCTTCGGATTCTGTGTCCCCTTTGCTCTCTGCCCCTCCCCTACTTGCGCTCCGTCTCTCTGTCTCTGTCTCTGTCTATATCTCTCAAAAAAATAAGTAAACATTAAAGAAAAAATAAAAAAAAACTGTATAACAATGAAACACACCTGACACGGAGTCTAAGACACAGTCTATATGTAGTAAATGTTCATATCCTTTCCTTGTGAACCTGGGTCTTATGACTGCAAAGCTGTGGCACTTTCCCCATGCCACCCTGCCTCTTTAAATAGTGACAGAAAGGAATGCTGTGTCAGAAGAATTCTAAACAAAGGATCCTGTGATTCATATCACAAAAATAGTCAAGGAGAGAATGTGGCTTCCTATAAGAAAACAATTCCCCTGTAGCCTTTTCTCCTTCTCTGGTCTGCATTTTTGTAATATCAGGTCATTGAGTATGATTTTAGTGACTGTGTTCACACACAATTTCAAGTCTAGGTAGTTAATGAGACCATAAATTATTTAGCTGAAAGGAAAAAGCAATATGTATTCCTATTCTGCATTAACGCATCTTGGAAGTGAGAAAAAGTTTGATATAAGAACTTGTCTTTTTCTTCTAGTTAATGGACTATTTATTCAGAAGGTTTTTGAATTCAGAATGTATACAGAAGCATGTATTCATGTGATTATTGTCCTCAGCCTTTGAAGTTTCAGGTGAGTCACACTTGCTTTTCTCATCCAGCCAAGTATCCATTCATTGAATAATACATTTGGTCACTGTATGCTTCCTTCACTACCATTTGCCCAAACTCTATTTCCTTAGGAAATGAGAATTTGACAATTCTAACATGATTCCAAAAACTCTAGAATATTCTCAGACTGTTCCAGTATAAGCACCACATTTAGTAATCCAATAATGAGATCAGATCACATTGGTAAAGTCAGTAAGAAGCAATACTTGTTTTTTTCTATTGTGTTCTTTAAACGTGTAACAAATTAAAAGATATGTCATTCATGAAATGGAAACTGAAACTGCTTAATTCTTTTAAAACCTATCTTAAAAGAACCATGTTTCATTTCTCTGATTTTCTCTACCAGGACATAAATCCACAATACTCTTCTCATCCACGCAAGCTAAAAGGTCCCCCTACTGTTGAAGAAGCTATTAAGAAAATAACCTTTAATTTTTCGTCTCAATCAAATCAAATAACCAACACTTTGTTCCACTGATAGGACTACAAAAGACAGGAAAATGGAGTGGGGGAGGGTGTTCAAACTGCCATGTCGCTCAAAGATCATATGGATTGAGTATGAGAAGGTCACTGTAATATTGTGTTCCCTCCCTCTGCCTCATTTCATAAATATCACGAATAGTGTGAGCATTTCATCATGCTACATAGGATTTTACGTTTGGAAGACACGTCTTTTCTATAACATAGCTCTCCAATGAAAAGTCGATTAGTCAGTTTGTTCCTCTAATGTTCAACTCAAGAATTAAATGATCTTTCCTAAATGCTACAGGAAAAAAAAAAAAAAACATATATTGGACTTAATGAGCGGAGGTACATCTAATGTTCAGTCAAGTTATGGGCACCTGAGGACAAATTGCATTGGAGAAAACAGTGGAACCATTTAAGAAGGATTTATGTTTCTCAGTCTGCGTTTTCTCCAGAAGTAGATACTGTGATAATGATTGGAGTATAAGTAACTTCTTTGGCAAGAATATAGTAGCAAGAGAAGAGAGTGAAGAATGAGATAATATAGGAAGACGGCCAATGAAGTGTGCCTTTTGAAGCAGGTTATTGCTGTAGATGAATGAGACTTGCTCAGACAGAGGTGGCACAGACCTCCTGTGGGCAAGTAAGCCACCACTCTCTCCACAGTTGGTTGGGAGCTCCTACCTGACTCAGGCCATTAACTGGGTGATACTCTGAACTTGACTGGAGCAAGGGATACATGTGCACATGCCCAAAAAAAGGCATCAGAGAGCCACAGGTGTCTGCCATTCGTGCCCCCCCCCCCACTTTTTGATGGGGATGCAGTCTCAATAGTGTCACTTACCTCTGGTCTGGTTGAAAAGACACAACAGGTTATTGAAAGGCTCTTTTATCTTTCTACATAAAATCACCTGAACTTGGAGGTTTATAGTCCATTTTCATAGGGGCAGTAAGGCTTATCAGGAAGCTTTATGGATTATGCATTGGGGCACATGGCAGTTCAGTAAATCAGAGAAAGGACATTATTAATACTACCAGCCAGAAGGCTCTTTGGGTGTTATTATGCTATTCTTGTCTTGGATTTCTGCATCTGAGAGGTTCTTGTTCACATTCTCCTGGCCACTGCTAAACTGAAGAGACATTTTAACTACATAAACAACACCAGCAAAGGTAAAATTTCCACTTGAACTCGTCTGTAGTCTTTAACAACGTTGCAGTCTAATCGAAATTAAAGGGAAGAAAATAGCTCTTGTAAACCAGGCGTACGTGTTCCTCGGTGACTTCTCAAAACTATCCTTGAGGGAGAGTTTGTCATTGAATGTAAGAAGAGTCGCTGTCATTGTCTATTATGAATTTTAATCAGGTCATCTCTCCATTATCCAAAAGTCAATCTTCACTAAGGCTTTATTTAACATGTACTAGGAAGCTTTCTATTAACAGTGTCTGCTAGGGAACAAATAGCTCAGTCAAACTGGTGACAATCATGTGTCTGGTACCACATAAGCTCTATTAAATAGAATAAGCAATACAATTTTGTCTACAACTTAAAAATTGGAAGGTATTATGTATGTTATATATTCCATATATGTGACAATTAATGGGAAATCCAAACATTCCTTATGGATCCTTGAATAAAATATTCCAATCCTAGAAATAAGACTACTTGAATATAGTTTTGTTTATTTTTATTTGTTTTTTCTTACTCTTACATGTTGATTCAAAAATGTCCAAGATACATTTGTGTGTGTGTATATATATATATATATATATATATATATATATTATATATATATATAATATATATAATTCAAATATCATGAGTTCTAACAGTGAAAATTATGCTGTTTTTTTTTTAATGTTTTTATTTATTTTTGAGACAGAGAGAGACAGAGTATGAGCAGGGGAGGGGCAGAGAGAGAGGGAGACACAGAATCCGAAGCAGGCTCCAGGCTCTGAGCTGTCAGCACAGAGCCCGACATGGGGCTCGAACTCACGAACCGCGAGATCGTGACCTGGCTGAAGTCGGACGCTTAACCGACTGCGCCACCCAGGCGCCCCTATGCTGTTTTTTAAAGACAATGGTATACACAAAAATATGAAAGAATCTATAAAATGGTAAGCACAGATATTTTAAATAATTCTTCTAAATCAAAGTGATTATTGTAATTAAAATTTTTATTAATATTCTGGGAGTATGTATTTTATAGCACTATTTCTAAATGATTTCTATATTTTTAACTTCAATGTGCCTGGAGATACCTCTGGTTCACCACCTTAAAAATCGTATGTTAAAGAGATTAATTATGTAGGCACTAGATTGGAAAAAATAAAATGTATGTGTCATTTTAATGATTCAACTTCCAAATCTGATTCCAATGTATACATGTTTATGGGAACTGGGGGCATGGACTCCCCATACCACCAAGCAATTCTCTGACACCAGCTTGGCATCCTACAATTCAACTCAGTTCTGACATTGTCTATCTGGAGATAGTGTAAATTACACAGGTAAAGGTCTCAGTCCCACAAGAGTGCCCTCACTCCATATATACACATACACTTCAGGTGAACTTTCAAGGCCAGGTTGTTACCTGTGCTTTTGACCAACCAGCTATAGATTGGAAGTTCCAATGACCCCTCCTTGATTGGGTTAATTTGCCAGAGTGGTTAACAAAACTCACAGGAACATTTTACTTACTAGATTACTGGTTTATTATTAAAATATATAATGATATAATTCATGAACAGCTAGGTGGAAGAGATACTTAGGAAAGGGTACAGGAAAGGGTTACAGAGTTTTCTTGCCCATATCCATGTGTTCAACACACAGAAGGTCTCCAAATTCTGTCCTTTTGGGTTTTTAGGGAGGCTCCATTACATAGGCAAGATTGATTAAACCATTGGCTGTAGGTGATAGATTCAACTCATAGACCCTCTCCCCTCCTAGGTTAGGGGAGTGGATCTGAAATCTCCAATCTTCCAATTATATGGTTCGTTCTCATGGCAACCAGCTTCCATCCTTAGGTGAGGTGGTATATCCACCTTGCCTCGGCACTGCTGAGTGAAGTATAAATATAAAAGCCCACTGCTTCATATTCAGTTCTTTGGAGAATTCAGTCTATGAAAAATAGTGAACATTTGGAAACTTTATGAGCATCAATTTATAAATATTGCCAATATTTTCCTTTGCACATGTTAATAATTATGTGAGCTAGTAATAAAGGGCAAGGAGATGAAACACAAGCATTTGGAGTGGGGTGGGGAGTGAAGGGAAAGATTAACTAATCACAATTCTACCATATCCTAGCTGTGGAATATTGGAGAAATTAACCTTTTGAATCACAATTCTTAGCTATATTAAATGCAATTGATAACCTAAATGTTGCAGAGATGGCTGGTTATCCAACAAAAATTTGTGATTTCCCTTCCATAGCATGTAGCTGTTGATGGATATCAACGGCTGACCAGGGTCTACATTTCTTAGAACTTTTAATCCAGGTGTAGCCACATAAGTTATTCTCTTTATTTTGGAATGAAAAGAAATTATGCATGTCACTTTCAAATTAGTTCGTTGAAACAGAGTATCTGTCCAACCACTTTCACTTATCATTAGTTGGAGGCCATGGGCCCAGTGAACAGCAGAGCAACAAGATGGAAGGAGCCCAGGTGCCTGAATCACCTTATGGGGCAAGATACTGATATTACCTGTATGCAAGGATTTTTGTGAACTGGGAAATCACATGTCTATGTAAAACTTCTGAATTTTGAGATGTCGCTTATGTAGCTTCTAATATGTGATAATCTTAATTTCTTTTTTATCTCAAGCAAATGACATATTTTGTTTTGTGAAATTCTGAAGAAGAAAGTTGGCTTGAAACCACAGTATTATTACAAAATAACTTTGGTTAGACTTATATAGATAGATACATAGATACATAGAGACAAAGATACATAGATAGATAGTGATAGATAGATGATAGATAGATGATAGATAGATAGATAGATAGATAGATAGATATGCCAGAATAAGTCATCAGAACTTTTCCTTGGGTCAGTTGAGGTGGTGTTATGAGAGAACTGACATGTGTGGGGCCCATCCCAGGAAAGATTCTGGGATACTAGCTGATTTCTGGTGATGTTCATGACTTTTGAATTATCAGCTTCTTTTCCTCAGTCTATCTTTGCCAACAGCATATGATTATAATTTGTCTTGCCCTTTAGAACTATAACTTGGATCTGGTAAGCAAGTTTTCAAGGCCCTCAGTGAGGTCTACTAGTCGTGTACTACACTTATTGTTTGATGCTCATGATGTATTGATCATTAAGTCATTTGAATATTAACTGTTTTATATAGCCCTATGTATTATTTTAATTGTTTCTTTTTCTTTCACCAAGTCCTATGACTATGGTTATTATGAATCTAATTTAGAAAGAAGAATGCACCACTTCTAGAAATGCAAAATAGATTCTGATCCATGATGGCATCACCAAGATAAAACCACTCTATGATCCCTCGTGGTAAATTAACTGGGAAATAATATACAAGACCCCAAACATAAAATGAACTGGCATTGTAAATCCATTTATGACTTTGAACTATATAGTAGTAATAAATAACTTGGACGAAATTTAAACTATATTCACCACTTAAAATTATTTAATCACAGAATTAGGGAATCTTGGAATTACGAAAGTTCTTAGAAATCATATTATAAATCATTCATTTTTTTCTCCACATTTATAGTTTTAATAATAGCTTTCAAAGATCATGGTAAATTATTTGTTGCATACTTTAATAAGGTTTTTTTTTGTTACCTGAACTTATTCAAAAGATAGTATTTGCCTAATTGTTATTTATTTCCTAACCTCTCAAGAGTAATGCAGGAACAAAATATTTAGAATTATATAACATTTATTTTGATTTCATAATGAAAGTTAGGCATAGATAAAATATTAGAATGGATCAGTGTTCACCGTAAAAATGTGTATGTATACTTTTATTATTTGACTATTTTTATCCTATTTTCCCAAGTTTTCCATATTTATAGTTTAATGAAACTTTCAGTCTATGCTATAGGCTTTGAAATTTTAGACCAATTACCATTTGAAAGCATGAATATCTTGTGATTTTCCTCAGATGTCTCTTCTAGGGATGTTTTGCAGAGGTCAAGTTTTTATTAATATAGCAAAAAAATAAAAAACAAAAAACAAAAATTCAGTATTATTTCTATGAAAGTTTGAAAAATAAAGAAACATATACTAATAAAAGATAAAATGAGTTATGATAAATATTTTTGAAAAGCTTGGGAAAATAGGAAATTATTTTTAAAAGTGATAAATTGTTTAATGGTATTTTATTACAATTTAGAATTGGCAAGTTATTTTTTTAATTTTTTATTAACATTTATTTATTTTTTGAGAGTCAGAGAGAGACAGAGCATGAGCACGGGAGATGCAGAGAGAGGGAGACACAGATTCCGAAGCAGGCACCAGGCTCTGAGCTGTCAGCACAAATCCCAATGCGGGGCTCGAACTCCCAAACCATGAGATCATGACCCAAGCTGAAGTCGGACTATCAACTGACTGAGCCTCCCAGATGCCCAGGCAAGTTATTATTATTGCTATTTTCCTCATCATTTACTAATTCAGGGAAAAATTAACATAATCAACTGTGGGCTTTTCCCCACATATTAGGGATGTAAATTGCATATTCTTTAGTGTGGTTGCATAGTTGGCGTTCTATACCTTTTATTCAGGTAAAAAAGAACTATAAGCTCTGTTTCCCTTATCAATTTAGTGTAAGAAGTTTGGAATTGTAACTCAGATCCTATTTGAATCCAAATCATGGAGTTGTGTAAGATGGTATCATACAGTAGGAGTAAGAAGGTGAAAAAAATTATTAGTAATATGATGTTATTCTACAGATGTAGGTAAGTGTATTAACAGAGTTCAGACTACCCTCTTTTAGAACATTTTAAGCTATAGAACAATCTTATTAAATTTTTTTTCAGATATTCTACCTCAATCTTCAACAATATATAGGGTAAATAAGATTTTTCTTGCCATAGCAGCAAATATACATGGAACAGAGGACCAAAATGCAAGTTTTGACTAAAATATTAAATTAATTGATGTTAGATAGCAGAAGTGATCTAGGAGACAGATCACCACAAAGAAATTTCAAATTAAGTGAGTTTTATTTAGACAACTAACCCACAGCAGGAGGGTAAAAAGCTCAAACTTTTGGAAATAAATGGAGTCTTTGTGAAACATATTACTTTGGGGAAACAGTGAGTGTCACTGGAGTACTCCGGTGTTGGGGAATGCAAAAGTAAAAAGGAAGAGGAAGATTAGATTATATTTCACCTGGTGTGGAATTGGAATTGGAAATACAAATACAAACTCATGGTTTTCAGCAGATATATGATAGATAGTTAGAAAAAAAATATGTAATGTAAACCATTAGAAAATCACCATATGGCAGCTATGGCAAAATGTGATTGAGTTTGACATAAAATATCAATGGATGCCTAAACTCGGAGTGAAAGTTCCATGAAAAATGGAAAATTGTATATTTTAGAAATGGTTCTCCCCGCCAAAAAACACTTATTAGATACAAAGGGGCAAACAGTTACCTCACCCTGGAGAAACTTGGCTGACTGCACCAAATGAAGTGATCAAATTAGTTCATCACTAATGTGACAAATCAAAATTATACACCACTTGAAAGAATGAAGTGATATTCTTGAAAGAAAATGCATAATTTAAATATAATGTGACTAATATTAGGTAAAACAAAACTTGCCAATAACTTCAAAACCACATTACAAAAATCAACGAAAGTCTTAGGAATTTTTTTCATATGTGAAGAAGACAAAAGAAACATGACAAATAAATGGAGCCCATTATCTCGGATTGGATTCTTTTATATGAAGAGCAATATTGGTGCCATTGGAGACTCTTGAATGTGATCAGTGGAGTAGATGATAGTAATATGTCAAAGGTAATTTCCTAATATGATGGAAATATGATGGTCACATTGTAGTTATGAAGATGGTTATACTGCTGTTATGAAGGAGAATGACATTGTTTTTAATAAACAACACTAAAGATGGAATATCCGAGTTGTAAATTGCTCTCAAATAATTTATTGAAATCTATTGATAACTTACGGCCTAGAGGCTTTTCGATATGCGTAATCATCCAACAAATGCTTTACAACGAATATTTCATTTATTTTTATGTCAAAATTATATCTAGGTGTATACAATCAAGCTTGCTAGTGATGTTATTTAGTATCAAACCTTTTTATGTTACTGGAATCTATTCCTCTTTAAAATCAGATTTTGATAGTTTTCCATGTACTCTTATACTTTACATATTTCAGGACTCTGTTCTTATGGATACAAATGTTCCAGAGGGTTATAACAATTTGGATTAATCCTTTGTTCGTAAGTGTCAGAAATTATTCTTTCCTCCTTTTGATATATTTTTTTTCACTAGTTCATCTTAAATATTTTTTTTCCAGGATTTCTTTTGGTTCTTCATTTGAAGTCATCTGTAGTTACTTTTCAAAACTTTCAACAACATTTAATTGTTTCTTTTTTTTTTTTTTTTTTAGTTTCAGAAGTCCTCAGTATATTCTGTATTAACATATTTTTCCTAAAATTTTAAGCATAACTTCAAATAAATCAATAATAACCCTAAATGTAAATGGCCCAGACACCACAAATGATATAAAATTTAATGTTGGATAAAAGCAAAACCCAACTATATACTACCTACAAGAATCACACATTAAATATAAAGACAGGCATTATATAAAAATAAAAGGTATAAAATGCTTACAATAATCAAAATAAAACTGGAGATTTTAGGCAAAGAATATAACCAGGGATAAAAATGGTCATTTATAAGGAAAAAAGAAGTTAATTCCCAAAAAATACATAGTAATCTTAATCGTCTTTGCCCCTTACAACAAAGCTTTAACATATATGAACAACAAAAGAGACAAACTCAAAAAACAGACCCTTAAGTATAGAGAACAAACTGATAGTTACCAGAGGAGATGTGAGTGGGGGGATGAGTGAAATAGGTGATGGGGATTAAGACTATGTTTATCTTGATGAGCACTGAGTCCAATATGGGACTGGTGAAGTACTGTATTGTACTCCTGAAGACAATATAACACTGTATGTTAACTATAGTGGAATTAAAATCATTTTTAAAAAGCAAAGAAAAGCTGACAAAAGACTCCTGTGCCACATCAAAAATAAATACACAAATAAAAATAAAATATATGAACAAAACTGACAGAACTTCAAGGAGAAATAGATCGACAGTTGCAGTATAATGTTTCAACCCCCTTTCTCAATATTTAATAGGACAACAAAACAGAAACGAAGATACAAGGGAATTAAAATTATCAATCAACATGACTTAACTGATTTTTATAAAATGCTGAGAAAAGAGCAGCCTAGTACACATTTTTTTCCAAATATACGTGGAGCGTTTATAATATCAACTATATTCTAGGTTATATCACAAGCCTCAAAAAATGTGAGAAAATTCAAATAATATAATCTTTCTCTGATCACAATACATATGTATTAGAAATAAGTACCAGGAACATATCTGGGAAATACCTAATATTTGGTAATAAAATGACTATATCTATTCCAAATAACCTATAAATCAAGTAATAAATTAAAGGGGAAACTGCAACGTATTTTGAGCTTCATGAAAACGAAAAGCAGCACATAAAAAATTGTCGGCTGCAACTGTAGTTCTTCTCAGATGATTTTAGCTCTGGATGCTCATGGTAGAAAAGGAGATATGTCTCTTAGCTTCCACCATAATAAACCAAAACAGAAGAAGAAATGAAGCCCAAAGTAAACAAAAGAAAGAAAATAATAAAGATATCTGAAAAAATCGCACAAATGCAAAACAGAAAAGCAAGAGAAAAGCCATAAGCTCGTTCTTTGTGGAGATTCAAAAAAAAAAAAAAGGTGGGGAAAAATGCACAAATTATAAAAAAAATAATCAAAAATGAGAGGCGGTGTCACTACAGAATCTACCGATATTAAAAAGATAGTAAGGAAGTAACATGAACCACTGTATGACAATAAATTCGATACCTTTAATGAAATGGACAGATGAAAACTAAATAAATAGAAGAAATAAATAATAAGAGAATAAATAAATAGTATTCCTATATCTATATTAGGAATTTAATGTTTTGGGGGCACCCGGATGGCTCAGTCGGTTAAGTGTCGGACTTTGGCTCAGGTCATGATGTCCCCGTCAATGAATTGGAGCCCCCGGTCCGGCTCTGTGCTGACAGCTCAGATCCCAAAGCCTTCTTCTGATTCTGTCTCCCTCTCTCTCTTCCCCTCCCCGTCTTGTGCTCTGTCTCTGTCTCTCTCTCAAAAAAGAAAAGAAAGAAAGAAGAAAGAAAGAAAGAAAGAAAGAAAGAAAGAAAGAAATTTAAAAATTAAATAAAAAGAAATTTAATGTTTTAAACAATCTTCCCACAAGTAAATTTGCCCAGAGCAAAGTATGATTCTTTTTTTTTAATGTTCATTTATTTTTGAGAGAGAGAGAGAGAGAGAGAGAGAGAGAAAACGTGAGCAGGGGAGAGCCAGAGACAGATGGAGACACAGAATCTGCAACAGACTCCAGGCTCCGAACTATCAGCACAGGACCCAACACAGGGCTTGAACTCAGGGAGCATGAGATCATGACCTGAGCCAAAGTCGGATGCTTAACTGACTGAGCCACCCAGGCTCCCCACAAAGTATGATTCTTAAAAAGCAAAGAGAAATAAGAGTAGTTCAGGGTGCCTTTTTTTATGAGTCAGATGACTACGGAAAAAATACATAAACTTACAGTACTCAGTACATTGAATTATGTATAACAGTAATAATAAAGGACGTACAGAACATGCATCAATATGGAGGAATCTCACGGGCATTATATTGAGCAAAAAATCTCTGAGATTTTCTACTTGGCTCCATGTACACCAAGTACAGAAGCACACACACAAACAATCTTGCAGATTAAAAGTCAGGATAATTGTTACGTGGTTCTAAACTAATTGTGACACTGAAACACTGGTAATATTAATTTCAATGTCGGGTTGATTACATATGTGTCAATTCAAAATTAGTTGACTACTACATTTAAGACATGTGCGTTTCCCTACATACATATTACAGTTTAATAAAAATATTTGAAAATGAATTATGTTACCCACCATATTAAAAGACTTTTCCCAAAACACACTTGTTCTTCATCCTTCTAATTCATTTCTAAATACACTTATGTGCTTATCAGTAACACCTGCTCTATTGGATAGACCCATAAACCAACAAAAATTTTCTAAGAATACTTAGGATTGTATTTTTCTAAATCACAAACACAATTGTATATTTGCAAATGGGCAAGGACATTATTAAGATTAATTTTTCCCACAATGTGAATCATTCTTACATTTAAGTCAGAATTGACTGCATGACGCTCCTGTTATTACACAAGAGTTTACTTGTTCTTAAATTTTTCCCTAACATGGCACATTGCTACTTTTAGTCTTAGAAGAAAAAAACAACAAATAAACAAGCAAACAAGGACAGCTAACATAAGCCAAAAAACTTGCAGTGCAAATTGCAATAACTAAATAGGTGCACATAAATTTCTGATAGTTTTATGCAATTCAGTTTATTATTGCTCTGATTTTTTTAAATGATCTTAGGAAACCCTATTAATTTTTTAAATATAAAATATGTGACGTGATCACCTCAGAGTTTGCAATACTCTATCAAAAAAGTAAACTGAAAACTACTACAAAACAGTGTGTTGTTTCTTTTTTAAATAGAAGTTTTAATTTAACACATGTGCTTTTATTTAATATTTTATTTATTCTTCCCTTAGGACTTCATGATTTGTAATTCTAGGTTAATAATTCAGTTGAAACTAAGTTTAGAAGTTGATGAGCTTTCAATGTTAATGATTGGATGTTAGTTGATAAGTTACATATAATTGACCAGAAACAGTTAATGATGAACTAACTCTATGGCCACGATTGTAACACTCCTGTCAGGTGAGAAATATATGTATGCCAGAACAATGATATGCAGGGCATGCCATAAAGTATATTTGTTCAATCACAATCTGGAGTGAAAAAGTGAAATTAATTATCCCCACATTGGTGGAAATAAATAATGGAAAAAAAAAAAAAAACTTATTGCTGAAAGACAGTAGATGTTTTTAAATCATTAATGAACGTGGGAGGGTTTGCAAATACGGCACTCCGGTTTGGATGAACCACTACTCTGAAACGCCAAATCTCTTTTATCCAAACATCAAATGTATTATTTTCGGAATTCCTTCCCTTGTGGATATTTCAGTCCAGGGTAGAACACTTAAATTATTGATTAGATTACTACTAGACTGTCATTTACAATAGTATCACCTGCACATAAACTATAGTGCTGTAGTGGGAGAGCTTCAAATCTCATCTTTAATGCTTTCAGAACAAAGTGCACTTAGGAATATCACTCCACTCAACCTCAAAGATTTATGAGCTTCCAACCCAAATGCAACATTGCACTTCAAGTATCACGGGAAATGAATCAGACAGTCAACATTTTTTATTTGGGATGATGTTGGCATTGATCCACAGGTGAGTAACTGGACCCCCTGAATATAAACACAGTAAGACGCAGACATTTCAAGTTTTTAAAATGTGAATAATGGTCTAACACCTGAAGGAAAAAATTAATTTCTAAAAGTTTTTTACAATTAAATATTCAACTTTTTGAAATAAATGTTTGTGGTCTACTAATGTTTGCTTAAATCCCGTGATGCCATGTCATCCAAAGTTTACACTCATCACTTATTATTTCATTTAATCATATCTGCATAGAGGTAATGAATTTAATCACTTTAAAAATATTTAGAATTAGCCTGTGGCATTAGCCCTGAGGGGTAGCCTGCTTGCTTCCTTCCTTGTTTCCTATCACAAGTTAAGAGCACAATTCAAAGTGACCAATGAGCAAAGTATTTTGGTACCGAAAAACTGACATTTTAAACACAAGTAAAGCACTGGAATGTAGAATTTAAAATAAAAGATTAACTTAATTATTAACCATTAATTAATATGATTAATATGATTTTAGAAAACCAAACAATTGAGATAAATTGATAAATTGCAATCACAGAGCATTGATCAAAAAAGGCTTAGCCGTAGCATGCCAATTTGTAGCGTATCAACATTTATGGCAATACTTATAGTTCTGTATTTTGTGTTGAAGTGAAACATGGTAAACTGAGCATACAAGCACAGGTGTTTGAATCTATAATTGTGAGCCTAAGAGCAATTTCATCAATAAAAAATAACCTCTAAATCTTTTTTAGAGTTTAGAGTTTTACTTGCATCACAGCAAATCCCAGGATGAACAGAGTTTAAAAAACTCAAATTGGAGCACCTGGGTGGCTTAGCCAGTTGAGCGTCCGACTTTGGCTCAGGTCATGATCTCACAGCTTGTGAGTTCGAGCCCCACTGACACCTCAGAGCCTGGAGCCTACTTAGGATTCTGTGTCCCTCTTTCGCTCTGCCCCTCCCCTGCTCACTCTCTCTCTCTCTCTCTCTCTCTCTCAAGAATAAATAAACATTAAAAAAATTGTTTCAATGAAATTGCTTTCCTATAAACGTGGACATTTTTAAAATGAGTAATCCCAGTTGATGGACATTTAGGCTCTTTCCATAATTTGGCTATTGTTGAGAGTGCTGCTATGAACATTGGGGTACAAGTGCCCCTATGCATCAGTACTCCTGTATCCCTTGGATAAATTCCTAGCAGTGCTATTGCTGGGTCATAGGGTAGGTCTATTTTTAATTTTCTGAGGAACCTCCACACTGCTTTCCAGAGCGGCTGCACCAATTTGCATTCCCACCAACAGTGCAAGAGGGTTCCCGTTTCTCCACATCCTCTCCAGCATCTATAGTCTCCTGATTTGTTCATTTTGGCCACTCTGACTGATGGGGGGTGGGAGGGAGGGGAGGGTGGGTGATGGGTATTGAGGAGGGCACCTTTTGGGATGAGCACTGGGTGTTGTATGGAAACCAATTTGTCAATAAATTTCATATATATAAAAAAAATAAATAAAATAAAATAAAATAAAATAAAATGAAGTACCGTAAAAAATAAAATAAAATAAAATGAGTAATCCCAAACTGCGGTTTTTTTAAATGAAAATTATTACACTATAATCCTCAATGTAAACATTGATGAATTTTATTATACATTTTTTATTTTAACACCTCGACAATAACAGCAACATTTACAAATCAACCAACCAGAACAACTACTAATATAACAATAATTTTAAAAAATTAGAAATACAAATGACAATCTGAGAAAATAATTTAACCAGATAGAAGAGACTAAGGGCTAATTTGTTGAAAATGTAGGTGAACTAAAGATGATAAGGAATATTGAAATAACTTCTTGTAAAATTTGTGCACAAAACACACACGCACACACACACACACACACATATGTATATATATATATGGTTATAAAACACATGGAAAAATGTTTAGAGTCACTAACAATTAAACGATGGGAATTGAGAAAACAACAACGCAATGATGTTTTTACCTATCATATTAGTTAACTTTAATTAAAAATGTTTAATAATACGCTTTGGTGTATAACTGTCATTCTAGCATTGTTTACAATAACAAAGATGTTAGACACCAAATCTTAACAACAAAAAGTCACATCAGCGGATGTTGCTACGTCAATGGCTTTGGAACGAACTGCCCACCCAGATCCCCCTGCTCTCATTCTGCACCTTGCAGGATGGGGCCACAACGCTTACAGCTCTCTCGTGTGCATCGATGATACACACAGTTGCAGGGAAGACAGCACCAGTCTCTAATCACCTAAATTCATATTGTTGTGAAGGGATTAAGTTAAAAATTGAATATGAATCCAGCTGGATTTCCCTGTGACATGATATTGTCTGTAGGAAATACTAAAGACGCCACCAAAAAGCCGTTAGACCTAGTAAATGAATTCAGGAAAGTTACACGATACAAAATCAATACACGAAAATTAGTGGCATCCAGAACCCAGCTGTTTGAATTGGTGTCTCAGCCACAATTCCTAGCTTTTGCAGCATCACTCACAACAGCCAAGATATGGAAATGACCTAAATTTCCATCAGCAAATGAATGGATAAAGAAGACATGTTGTGTGTGTGTGTGTGTGTGTGTGTGTGTGTGTGTGTGTGGTTGAATTTTAATAAGCCGTGAGAAAGAAGGAAACCCTGTCATTTGGGACAACACAGGAGGCACTTGAGGGCACTATGGTAAGTGAACTACGTCAGACAGAGGAAGGTAAATACTGCAGGGCCTCACTTATACACAGACTCAGGAAAAAAAAAAACAAAACAAAACTTCAAATTCATAAAATAGAGAGTAGAAATGTGGTTGCCAGAGACTGGGAGTAGGAGAAATAGGGAGAGGTTGGTAACAGGGTCTATAATTTCAGCTGTAAGACAAGTTCTGAGGATCTAATGTAAAACATGGTGACTATAGTTGATAACAGTACACTGTGCACTGAAATTTGCTAAGAGATTAGAATTTGTGTTCTCTCTCTCTCTCTCTCTCCCACACACACACACAGTTCAATATAGGAGGTGATGGATGTGTTAATGAACTACATGAGAGAATCTTTTCACAATATATACATATATCAAATCACCACAATGTATACTTTAATTTTTTTTAATGTTTTTGTTGTTTTTTTTTTTTTTTTCTTTTGAGAGGCAGAGAGACAGAGCACCATTGTGGGAGGGGCAGAGAGAGAGGGAGCCAGAATCCAAAGCAGGCTCCCTTCAGGCTCTGAGCTGTTAGCACAGAGCCCGACACGGAAAAGGAACTCATGAACTATGAGATCATGACCTGACTGAGCCACCCAGGCACCCCACAAGATATACCTTAAATATCTAACAAATTTAAATGTCAATTATGCCGCAATAAAGCTAAAATTAAATATTACAAAAGGGTCAATTATAAGTTCTGCTGGTATAAGAGCTTTCTAAGCATAATCACTATTTGCCAGGTGAAGTAATTATGTAAATATTTCTAACAACGTGTATAGTTATTATACTGCCTTTTACTACCTACTTGCCAACACAAAGAAATACTATGATTTTAGTATTCCAATAGAAATAGGGAGTAGTTTGGCACATCGGGGTTTATATTTTAATAATCATTACAAAAGACTGTTATTTCACTGTTAGTGTTAAAAATAGGAATCCAATGATAACGCTAGTTTATGGTTTGGGCTTTGTGAGTTTTTCAGTTAAAACTGATGAGAATTTATTCTTTGAGACTTATTGTTTTGCTGTGAAAGCTTCATTATAAAATATTCTCTGTACTCTAAGTTGAATATAAAAGCAGCTGAGTGCATTTAAATGTGTCTAGATCAAAGAACTCCTAAGTCAATGTTAGAGTACCATGCAAGAAAACAACAAACATTCAGCCAGTTTTTGAAAAACTATGGAATGAGGGGTGCCTGGGCGGCTCAGTGGGTTAAGCATCCAACTTTGGCTCTGGTCATGATCTCAGGGTTAGTGGGTTCAAGCCCTGCATCTGGGTCCGTGCTCAGAGCCTGAAGGCTGCTTCAGATTCTGTGTGTGTCTCTCTCTTTGCCCCTCCCCTGCTAGCACTCTGACTCTCTTTCTCAAAAATAAAAACAAATAAAAAAGGGAAAACATTAAATAACTACAGAATGAAAGAACGTTATTTTTGGTACACTGACATTTTTACACGTTCCTTGGCATTTTTTCCCATTGAGCAGCGAGTCTGTCTTCTGTCCTTTGAATGGGAACTGGCCAGTGATTGCTTGGATCAGTCGCACAGTGTGGCATTTGACTTTATGCCAGTCCCGGGGCCTGGCATTTAAGAGGACAGCCAGTTTCTGTCTTGGAACCACGTAAGGTCATGTAAAATATCTGACTACCCTGAAGGAGAGCTGACGTGGGAATGCCAGATCAGACAGGAGAGCGGACCCCAGAGGCCTACACTTCCGGTCATTCAGCAGAGGCCCCGGCTTTGTGTGTGATGCCATCTTAGATTTTCCGGACCAGACAGGCTGTCGACTGAACATTACTTAGAATTCTAGTGTACTCCACATGGAGTTGAGCGATCACCCAGGTAAAATCCTGACCCAGAAAATCTTCAAATGTATCAAAACCAATTTGTTTTAATCCACCAGTTTCTATGATAGTTTTGTTTGTTTGTTTGTTTTTTGGGTTGTTTTTGTTTGTTATGTAGTAACAGATAAATAAAGTACGGTTTCATTTATAAATAGAATTTTCTACTTAGGATTTTGTTCAAATATATTTCAACACTGCATTACAAAACATAATCAAGTGCATAAAAATGTGAAAAACCCAAACACTTCCACAAAGTTAAAAAAAAAGAAGAAGAAAAATGGTCCAATATTGATCCCTATAAATGCATGTGTCTAGTTACAAAGTGCTTTTATGGCCAAGAAAGGGGAAAGTCCTGATTATTAGACCAAACACCTCTTTAAAGCTAGCCCCGAAGTCTCTAAGAGCCCAGATAACTGAACTCTGAAACAATTGCTTCAAAAATACATTTTTTTCTCCTTTGTCGAAGGCAAGTATCTGCCAGAGGTTCCGCTAATAATCAAATACTGCTCCTAGACAACAGTAGACAAGATGAAATTTTCTTTTTAGCCAGAGACAAAATAAATATTGCAAAAATCAAAGTAAATCATATGATGTATGATGTAGTGGAACCCAAAATTGCCTGTTCTGTCTTTATAAAATATATCTCATCGGTCGACTTCAGAGCCTTCATTATCAATGAGCAAAATAAGTTTCTCCTTGGACTGGAGTTAGAAAGTCTTTTCTTATGGATGTGTAGCCAATGCACAATAGCCATTTTTGCTTTTATGACAAATGGTTCCCTGGACATAAGCGACATATATTGCATTTGTTGGTTCACTCTAAAATACAAATTGAATCATCTTCAGTATCCTCAGTCTATCTAGAGAGTTATTAGTGTAGTGATTCAGACCTTGGCATCCAGAGTCAAAATGCTTGAGTGAGTACCTCAGCCACAATTCCTAGCTATGTGTCCTTGGAGAAGTTATTTAATTTTTCTGTGACTCAGTTTTCTTCCCCATAAAATACTTGCCTCACTGTGGGGGTGGCAGGGAGAGAGAATTGCTTGATTTCATACACGTTAAGTACTTACAAAGTGTTTGACACAATGTCAGTACTCGGCAAATGAGAGCTATTGTCATCATCATTATGTTCAGATATTTTTCTGTTCACCAAATATCATATTTTTACTTAAATTCATGTGATAACGCCTCATTTTAATGGCTATAAACCCTATGATTAATATGCCCAAAGGATGTAGATCTGAGTTTTTAAAAAATTTTAAGTATATATCCAATCTCACTTTATAATAATTTTCTTAATATAAATTCATATAATTTAGGTTTCAGTATTATAGAGCATGCATGATTTTAAGGATTTTGGTACACGTGGAAAACATACCCTCTGGAAAAATGTGTATTATTTATACATCCTGCTGTTTACGAGAGCATCTATTTTCCAAAAGAGTTCCAAAACTTTGTAATATCAGGCTTGGTAGTTTTTAATAGGCAGAGTTAAAAACAGATACATCATTTTTGCATTTGCAAGCAGGAATTTGAAACAGAAATTTGTGGTAAGATCAGTGCATGTTTATTAGCTGAATTTGTTAATTTTTGAACCCACAGATCATGCATTCCCCCCTGCCCCATTTTTTTATTTGGATGTTAGTACTTTTCCATTTGTTTTTAAGTTAACTAATTGAATTTACCTTCAAACTTTTAAACATTGGCTCTAAATGGAGCAGTAATGAGTTGAATGTTAAGAATCACACCATTTTCTTTTATTTTTGCCAATTTACACGAAAACCAATTTACGTGAAAGAGTTCGCGAGAAAAATAAAATGCCAATATTATAGATACAAGTTAAGCATCGTACTATATCAAAGCATTGGTTATCTGTTATCAGAGTTTCCACAGATAAGAGTATTTCCTAAATAATTGAGTTTCCCTCTCATATAATGGAGCCTTGAAAACTAGGAAGTGGCCATGATATCAACATCACACTGCCTCTCCTGATTCTCCAGCCATCTGCTTCTCTCCTGCTTAGTATTTCTCACTGCTGCTACCCTGCCTATTCAACTTCCCACCACTGCCTGCCCACAAGTTCCACTGAAAATTGTGTTTTCCTCAATCATTACAACATGGGTTCATGTTTATCATTTGTGTGAGGCAAAGCAATGTACTAAGAATGGAAGCCAGACAAAATGTTCCACATTTCATCTCATTTATTTTGTTTTATTTTTAAATGAACTTTTCACTTTAGAAAAGTTTTAGATTTTATAGAATGATTACAAAAATTGGGGCACTTGGGTGGCTCAGTTGCTTAAGTGGCCAACTCATGATTTGGGCTCAAGTCATGATCTCCCGGTTGGTAAGTTCAAGCCCTGCATCAGGCTCTGCACTGACAGTTCTGGGCCTGCTTGAGATTCTCTCTCTCTCTTTCTCTCTCTGCCTCTCCCTTCCCCTCTCAAAAACAAATGAGTAAACATTTTTAAAAAAATAGTGCAAAAGTTTCCATATATCACATCCAATTTCTTGAATTATTATCTTACATTAATATGGCAAATGTCTTACTATTATCGATGCATCCAACTAACCAAAATTGATACGTTATTATTCATTAAAGTCCATACTTTATCCAAATTTCCTGAGTTTTTACTTGCTGTTCTTTTTCTGTTCCAAGATACCGTATTATATTCATTATGTCAGCCAAGTTCCTCCTGGTGGTAACATTTTCTTAAGCTTTCATTGTTTATCGTATCATAAATAGGTTTCAAGAACACAGATCGGTTATTTTGTAGAATGTTCTTCAATCAGGATTTGCATGATATTTTTCTCATGAACAGACTGATGTTTTGGGTTTGTTTTTTGTTCATATTTTGGTTTTTAGTAATCATACTTATGTTGTGGCACCCTGAAGAAGCAGGATGGACCACACCCCCCCCCAAACTGGCTCCAATATCCAGGCTGAAGACTTCACACACATGAAAGTATGATGAGACCTACATAAGTGAGGTCTCTGGGGAGAGCAAGGCAGGATGTCCACAGTTGTCAGTAAAAGGCTGGAGGGAGCAGGAAAACAGATTTGCCTGAGGTATTTATTGTGGTTAAGAGGTGAGGCTAGGGTGAGGATTTCCACAGGGGCTCCCATGGTTCAAATCTCTGACCTGGCACAAAAGAAGGACCCCCAAAGCTTTTCTTATGAACTCTCCCAGAAAAGAAAGCTAAGGCTTAAGAGATGTCAGTGGTCAAAAGTCAAAAAAAAAGTCAGATTTTTTTTTTACAATTTATCACCTTTGATGTTGTTAATCATGTGGCAGAAGTAATGTTTGTCAGATTTCTTTACTGTAAAATCACTCTTCTCCCCCACTCCTTTCGCTTCCGTCCTCTTTGGAGGGAATTCACTATGCACAACCCATACTTAAGTATCCAAGTGTTATCATCCATCTCCTTGGGGGTGGAGTATATACATAAATTGTTTAGAAATCTTCTGCAAAGAGATTAGTTTTGTTTTTTTCTCCCTCTGCCACTTATTTATTCAATAGTTTATTTATGCAAACAAATTATCATGGATATTTATGTTATAGTGTGGGTTACAATCTGACACTACTTTATGACTATATTTGTGTGAGTCTATTTCTGGGTTTTCTATTCTGTTCCATTGTCTATGGGTCTGTTTTTCATCTGCACCATGCTTTTTTTTTTTTTTTCCAAGTTTTTATTTATTTATTTTGAGGAGAAGACAGCTTGAATGGGGGAGGGGCAGACAAGGAGAGGGAGAATCCCAAGCAGGCTCTGCGCTGCCAGCATAGAGCATGATGCAGGGCTTGAACTCACGAAACTGTGATATCATAACCTGAGCCACACTAAGAGTCTGGACGCTTAACCAACTGAGATTCTCAGGTGCCCTAGCACCATACTGTCTTCATTATTGTCACATTGTAGTGCTTCTTGAAAAAAAGGAGTGTGGGTTCTCCAGTTTTGTTCTTATTTTGTGTTGTTTTGGCTAATCTTGTTTTAAGCCTTTCCATTGGCTTAAGTTTGTCAACATCTACAAAAGTAGCTTGCTGGAATTTGACTAGAATTGCGTTAAAACTATAGATCAAATGGGGAACTAAACACTTAACAATATAGAATGTTTCAATTAATGAACATTGACTTTCCACTTATTTAGATTTCCTTTGATTTCTTTTATCTGAGTTATATAGCTTGGGCTTATAGATCATAACATGTTTTGTTACATTTATACTTAAGTATTTCATTTTCTGATACTATCATAAATGGTATTTTGAATTTCAAATTTTAATTTTCAGTTCTTCAATATTGTTATGTATAAACACAGTTGACTTTTTTATTAGCCTCATATTCTGTGATCTTTCTGTACTGGTCACCAATACTGCTTATTAGTTCCAGGTTTTTTTGTTTGCTTCTTTGTTTTTGCCATTTTTGTCAATGGTTTGCAATTTTCAACATAGACAATCATGTCCTCTATGAATGCAGATAGTTTTATTTCTTTTTTTCCAGTTGTATGTTTTTTTTTTTAATGTTTCTCTTTTGCACTTGCTACGACTTCCATTCTGATATTGAATAGGTGTTCTTTTCTTCATCTTAGAGGAAATGCCTCTAGTTTCTTAATAGAAAGTATGATGTTAGTTAAAGGATTTTTTAAAGATGATTTTTTAAAGATGATTTTCATCATGCTGAGAAGATTCCTCTCTACTGCCTTGCTAACATTTTTTATTAAATCATGAATGTTGATTTTGTCAAATACCATGATCAAATAATGTTTTCCTAGGCAGTTGATTTGGTAGATTATGTAAATTAATTTTTGAATGTGAACCCAAACTTAAACCTGGATTGAATGATATTTGTTCAGGTATGCATTTTCCAATATATGGATTAGCATGGATTTAACATGCTAATGCTTCCTTGAGGAGTTTTGTATCTATCTTAAGAAACATTGGTCTCTTGGGACACCCAGATGACTCAGTTGGTTAAGTGTCTGACTTCTGCTCAGGTCATGATCTCACAGTGCGTGGGTTCGAGCCCCACGTCTGGCTCTGTGCTGACAGCTCAGAGCCTGGAGCCTGCTTTGGATTCTGTGTCTCCCTCTCCCTCTGCCCCTCTCCTGCTCGCACTATGTGTGTGTGTGTTTCTGTCCCTCAAAAATAAATAAACATTAAAAATTTCATCTGTAGTCTTTATGGGGTTTTGGATATTGCTGGCTTTCTAGAATGAGTAAAAAAGTTTTCTCTCCGATTTTTATTTTCTAGAAGAGGGTAGAGAATTAATATCAGCTTTTCCTTAGATGTTTGTCTTAATTCAACAGTGAAACCGTGCTAGACCTTTATTAATTTTTCTTCTCTTGAAATTATTTTCAGTTATTTTTCTAGAGTTTTCATTATGCATTTTAACTAAATCTACCTTTAAATAACACTAATTCACATCTAGTGCAGGTATCCAATTCCTTCCTCCCATGCTTCTGACATGACTGCTATTCATGCAACACATTCACATGCTATAGTCACCCAGTACACCGTTACAATTATTACTTCAAAAATCAATTACACTTGGGGCGCCTGGGTGGCTCAGTGGGTTAAGTGGCCGACTTCGGCTCAGGTCATGATCTCGCGGTCAGTGAGTTCAAGCCCCGCGTTGGGCTCTGTGCTGACAGCTCAGAGGCTGGAGCCTGTTTCAGATTCTGTGTCTCCCTCTCTCTGACCCTCCCCCATTCATGCTCTGTCTCTCTCTGTCTCAAAAATAAATAAACGTTAAAAAAATATTTAAAAAATTAAAAAAAAAAATCAATTACACTTTAGGTCAATGAGGAATAATAAAATATATATGCATTTTATTTTATCTTCATGTATTCCATCTCCAATGGTCTTTTTTTCTTTATTTACATCTAATTTTATGATCTATATAATGTGCCTTCTCGCTGGGGAACTTCTTTTAACACCTCCTGCAGAGCTGGTCTGCTACTGATGTATAACTTCAGTTTATATTGCCTGGGATACCATTTATTTCTACTTCATTTTTTTAGAGAGAAGGAGCAGGAACAGGGGTGGTGGGAGGCTGGAGGGCTCAGTCTCAGGACTCTGGGATTATGACCTGAGCCGAAATCAAGAGTCAGATACACAACCAACTGAGCCACCCAGGCGCCCCTACACTTTATTTTTAAGAGTAATTTCTCTGCATATGGAATTCCTGTGTGGTGGGGTAATTTTTCTGCACCTTTAATTATTTGAATACACTCTTTCCGTGCTGACATGATTCTGATGAGAAGTCCACTGTAATTCCTATATTTTTTCTTCTATAAATGAGGTATCCCCCGCCCACCTTTTTGCAATATTTTCTCTTTGCCTTTGGTTTTCTACAATTTGATTAAGATATGTCTAGGCATCATTTAATTAATTTATTTATTGGTATTCATCCTTCTTGGAGTTCCTAATTTTCTGGATATATGACTTCATGCATGTCATTAATTTCACAAGCTTCTCAGCCATTGTAATTTCAAATATTTTTTTTTCCAGTCTCTCTTTCTTCTCCTTCTGGTATTCTACTACATATATGTTAGGGCCTTTCCTTTTTTTTTTTATTTTTATTTTTTAATGTTTTATTTTTTTTTTGAGAGACAGAGAGCGACAGAGTGTGAGCAGAGAACAGGCAGACAGAAAGGGAGACACAGACTCCAAAGCAGGGTCCGGGCAGAGAGCCCGACGCAGGGCATGAACCCAGGAATGCAAGATGATAACCTGAGCCAAAGTCGGCCACTCAACCAACTGAGCCACCCAGGCATCCTTATGTTAGGCCTTTCTAAATCTTCCCACAATTCTGTATTGTCTGTTTAAAGATTATTTCTTTTTCTTTGTATTTCAGTTTGGAAAGTTTTGATTGACCTACCTTGAAGCTCACCAATTCTTTTGTAGGCCTGTCCAGTCCCTAGACTTATATCAGACAGCTGTCAGGTTAGTACTTGTTGAAACTACTTGGCAAATAATATTCTGTAAGTTTAATATACCACCTCTATATCCATACAGAATGTTAAATGTAGGTTAAATTATTTGAGGTCAAGGATTTTGTATGGTTTCCTTCTATTTCCCATAAATCAAAAAGAATTTTTGGTGTGTAAGAAGTGAAAAATAAGCATTCATTTACTGGGTGACTTAAAGTAGATAGAAGTACAGTATGATCTAAAACAAAGATATAATACTTGAAAAACAAAGATTTGACAGTTGAACAATTATTTCAAGGCCAATGTTGGCATAAATGAAATGTGTGAGCAATTCTTAGGACAAACTGACCTTTGCTTTATTTTCCTAATCAGTATGAAATCCTTAAATTCCTCAACTCCCCCCCCCTCACAACGTCACTCATCTTAACATTTGTGATGTTGAAACATTTTAATGAAGTCTGAGCCAATGGGTTGTGTGTGTGTCTGTGTGTGTGTGTGTTGTGTGTTTCACTGAACATACCACAAAAGAAATAACAAAACCACTCCAGCATGATCTTTTGCACCTTTCCCAATTTTCTCTATAGAAGAGCTGCTCATCTTCTATTCTGTGCACTTATTTCATATATATTTCATAAAATTATAATTTCCTACTCAACCTGGCTATTGGTACCCTCATGTATTCATTAATGCTAAGTGGCCTTTGAAGCAATAGGGAACATTTCTTCCACCTCTATTCATGAAAATATAAAGTTAGCTTTTCATAAATACTCTTGTCTCAGTGTATTTTATTTTTATCAGCAAACTCACTAAATGCTGTTCTTATAGGAGAGTTGTTGTGGGAGAGTTGTTTCTTATGCTACATCTAGAAAAGTTTGATGAGTGCCCGACATGCTATTCTTGAATGTCTTTTAAATTAAATCAGGTGTAGAAATTCTGTTCCATGAACAAACATTTTCAAACACTAGACAAGAACAAAACAGAAGGTAAAAATACAAAGTAGAGATCAATCAAATCCCTTCTGGCTTATTTTAACGCAGCTGTTAATAAGTTTTGTTTAAAAAAATAAAGGAAAATGCTAAACTGGATATAACAAGGATTGTTACACACAAATAGGAAAATGTATTCATTCTAATTATGACATTATAACTGGGTTGAGTAGATGAGTGACACAGAGGATTTCATTTTAAGGATCACCCTGGTTTTTTTTTTTTTTTAGTAAACTTGAGAAAAGTTGAGGAGACTAAATATGGAAGCAAGTAGACCAGTTGTGAGGGTTTTAAATAATCCAGATTAAAGATAATAATGGCAGTAGAGAAGGTGAGAAGGTGAGTTATTGATTCCCATTATATTTTGATGCTCTCCCAACAGATTCTAATGGATAATGATATGGAGGTAAAAGATAAAGAGAGGTTTTGAAGATAACTCTAAAGCTTTTAATTTGAGAAAAAGAAATGATGAAATTATCATTCACTGACATGGTTAAGAATGGGCAGAGCATTTTGAAGAGTAGAGGATATCATGGTTTCAGCATGTGATAGTCTCTTTTTGAAGTGCTTACTAGATATCCGAGTAGAAATATTGAGTAGATAGTTGGAAATGCAAATTTCTTTTCACGGAAGAGGAAGTATTCATTAACATGTGGCATTTCAAAATATGTGACTGGTTGATATTACAATCCCATAGCAAAGGAATTAATTTCAAACAAAAAGTCTCTATAGACTTAAGATGACAGTAGGAGGTGTTTTTATTGAACTGGACTCTTTTGTAGCCACGAGAATGATGGAGTCTTAGCATAGCAAAGTCCAAATGACTGTATTTAAGAGTCAAAATCAAAGTAGGCATAATTACTGTAATGGACAGCAAGATCAGAATGTCTGCAAAGTATGTTGAACCACAGAAATATGTTGAAATATCTAATAGAAATTCATATTTTTAGGCAGTTCTCAGTGAATAGTTCCCAGATATAAAACTTATCTACCAAAGAAGATAGTAGTTCTCCACGAGGAAAGACATTGCAATGCCATGGTGAGTGTATGTGTGTATTTTCTGTTCTTCTCCCTAACATCATGGCCATGTTCTAAAATAGCCATACTCTGGGAAAGGGCAATACTTACAGCTTGTAGGGACTACTGATTATGTGGTCTGAGTTTATGCTCAAATCCTTGAACCCAAAGCACCACCACGATCCCCGTTTTCGTGAAGTGGCACAAAGCCAGTGGGACCCTGATTCAAGTGCATCTCACAATAGGTTCACTGAAACAAGCAAGCAGAACTGGTTATTCTTCCTGACTTAGATCAAAATCAAAATGGGCATGTTTAGCAGTTTTGTCCCTTACATTGGTTTTTCCATTAGAAAAGCCAAATGCAAGTCCCTGGAACTTCCACAATACAATACCACTGCCCCTGGCCTATATAGTAAATTAAAAAAGAAGGTAGCATTCCAGAAGAAAAGCAGGGATTACTGATACTAACAAAATCTTTAAGAATGCTGGTGAATGGATTCCATCATATGCACATTTAATTATATCCACATTGAACAGGAAGCGATGTTTCATGATTTTGTATAATTCTAAGACTAATGGCCATTATTAGCCACTGGCCCCAGCAGGTAGAATGTGTGGATCCATGGTCCAGGAGTGGAGGTAACAAGAAGACTGCTCACTATCACTTTAGGAATTTGTGCTTCACATTCTACTAGGAGACATAAGAATCATTGGACTTATAGTTACAGTTGCCATCTGTTTATTTGGAATCTTCATACCAGTAATTTAGGAGGCATAGAAAGGAATTCCCAAACAGCAAATGTAATTGATCCTGATCATGACGGGAAGGTAGGATTGCTTCAGTTGTGTAACACGCACATGGAAGAGTATGTTCGGCACTCAGGTGAAACACTACAGTGCTTCTTGGTAATCCCATGCTCAGTTCTTATTTTCAGTGTGCAAGTAGAACAACCACAATGTGATAAAGTCACGGTCATTAGGGTCTCAGACCTCTGTGGATGTCTACCAACCAAGGCTCTTAGACCAAGCATTTAAATACTAGGTTATTTAAATGGGTGGTAGAGAAGGGAGATGTTGGTATCAGTTAGGGCCTCAGAACTAACTGGAATAGTGAGGGCTGTAGCTCATCCCATTAATCCTCTCTTTACCTGTCCCCATGAGTTGTGATGTTCCAGAATCCTAGAGTAACTGCTCCTGGATGCAGTGAAATTAGTTAGAACAAAGTGAATCTAAGCAGGATAAGAGGTGAGCTGTAGCTAGATGCCTGTTGTTTCTCTATCCACCATTTCAAGGTGGTTGTTAAGCTCTGGTCGCTAATACCTGATGGTTCTTCCCTTTATCAGGACATTGCCATTAGGCTGAAAAGAACTTCCTTACTAAGGAGGACCCATTCCTTTACCAGGAGTAGCCTGCTTTCAATATTGAATTTTATCAGATACGTAAGGTCAACTGCGTCGCTATAAAGTAAAGGCAGCTTTGATGTGATTTATGATCCAGATTCCCCTGTGAGTAAAACAAAAGCTGATTTACTTGAGACTATATTGTTTTCTTGTCTTGTACCCATTTGCTATAACTATATTGCTTTCTTCAGTCTTATAGAGATTTCTCCTTAAGAGGATGCCCTCAACAGAGCACATGAGATTGCATCTCCACTAGGAATACCACCAAAGGTATCTGGAGATACAGATACATGTATATAGATAATAAGTCCCATGTGGTATTCAATTTTCAAAAAAAAATGCAAACAACCTAAATATTTCAATAGTAAAACATATAAAGTAATAATACATCATATATCATGATGGTATATAGCTTTTATAATAAAGCAGAAAAACAATGACAAAGCCAAAAGTAAAATCCTTGGAAGCTCGTTATATCTGAGATAATTAACAATTATCAATAACACACCAGCTTCATTGTATTGTTTCTTTTTTCTCAGTTACCCAAATCATATTCCACAAACATTGATATCTAGGCCATTATGTTGATCATCTTAATAGGTATAAGTGTCTATGTTAAAACCTGTTTCACAGCAAGAGCATTTATCTCTTCATTTAATGGCAAGAAAAAATGAGAGGGAAAAACTTTTACTTGTTATTCAGAATAAGAAAACATGACTAAATTATTATTATAAGAGATGTTTACTTCAATGTGATAGCTAAGCAAGGCTTTTGTTTTCTTAACCATATGTTCTGTTTTCCTGACAGCACAGTATATGTATAAATAAACTAAATTTATGTTCAGGTGACTAACTTTATAGTTGTTATTTAATTAAATTTGAATTCTTTTCTTAAAAGATGTTCATATTCCTATTTTCACATTTTCCTTTCTCAAAGAACATCTTTATGTTACTGCTTTTCAGACAGAAGGGATTTTATGTACTTGCTTGTTTGTTTGTACACTTTTTTGAAAAACTTTGTGGCAAAAAAAAACCCTCTATTTTTAATGGTATTATAATGAATGGGAAGATATATCTCCTTGTATATTTATAAATTTAGGTATTACAGAAGAGACTGATGTTAGATAAATGCTAGATAAAGAGATAGGTAGGTAGATAGCTAGGTGAGAGAGAGAGAGACTACAATCCATATCACAAATATTTCTGAAGGAAATTTTGTTCCTTACCAAATATTTTTAAGAATGCTTGGTCTAGGGGCACCTGGGCGGTTCAGTAGGTTAAGCGTCCAACTGTTGGTTTTGCTTCAGGTCATGATCACGTGGCCCCTGGGTTCGAGCCCCACATAGGGCTCTGAGCTGACAGTGCAAGCCTGCTTGGGATTCTCTATCCCTCTGACCCTCCCCCTACTCTCTTTCTCTCAAAAATAAATAATTAACTTCATGGAGTGTCTGGGTGGCTCAAGAAGTTAAGCGTCCAGCTTTGGCTCAGGTCATGATCTCACAGCTCATGAGTTCGAGCCCCATGCCGGGCTCTGTGCTGACAGCTCAGAGCTTGGATCCTGCTTCAGATTCTGTGTCTCCCTCTACCTCTGCCCCTCCCCCACTGGCACTCTGTTTCTCTTTCTCTCAAAAAATCAATAACACTAATTTTTTTTTTTTAATAAAAATAAACTCGGGGCACCTGGGTGGCTCAGTCAGTTGAGCGTCTGACTTTGGCTCAGGTCTTGATCTCGCAGTCTGTGAGTTCCAGCCCCTTGTTGGGCTCTGTGATGACAGCTCAGAGCCTGGAGCCTGTTTCCGATTCTGTGTCTCCCTCTCTCTCTGCCCCTCCCCCGTTCATCCTCTGTCTCTCTCTCTCACTCTATGTCAAAAATAAATAAACATTAAGAAAAAAATTTTAATAAAATAAAAATAAATTAAAAAAAAAAAAGAATGCTTGATCAAATGACTTCATCTTGGTCTTTCTCCCTGCCTCCATTCCTCTTATCCTCCCTCTCTCCTTCCTTCCTTCCATCTTTCCTATTTTTTTTTTAACTTTTTTTTCAACGTTTATTTATTTTCGGGACAGAGAGAGACAGAGCATGAACGGGGGAGGGGCAGAGAGAGAGGGAGACACAGAATCGGAAACAGGCTCCAGGGTCTGAGCCATCAGCCCAGAGCCCGACGCGGGGCTCGAACTCACGGACCGCGAGATCGTGACCTGGCTGAAGTCGGACGCTCAACCGACTGCGCCACCCAGGCGCCCCCCATCTTTTGTATTTTAATCATATATGTCTACCACCACTCTCCTTAACTGTATTTTTATATATTTATTTTTATAAATATTGTATAAAAAAACACTCTTAATTTTATTCTCTAGGTACCACTGAAAGAATACTGGTGTGTATGACAAGATTTTACATAACTTTTGGGGAGAAAAGATTCACGTGTAGCCTAAGAAACACTCAAATCCATCAGGATTTTTGGATGCTAACAATAGAACACCACTATCATTAAATTTTAAAAAATGAAACAAAAAGGAAATTTGACTACAACCTCCATTTTAAGCCCTTTAATCATTATATTTATTCCAATAGCTATATTTATTTTGCATAGCAAAGCAGGATAATGATCTCCAATTTTATATATATATATATATATATATATATATATATATATATCTTAACCTCTGGAACCCTTGACTATATTACCGTATATTCAAACTGTTTTTTTGCAGAAGTGATTCAGTTAAAAATATTTCAAATGGGGCAGTCATCCTGAATTATCTGGATGGGCTCAGCATAACAAGTCCCCTTAAAACATAGGAGAGAGAGGCAGGAGAATTAGAGAGGAGATGTAATTGTGGTAGCAGGAACTCAGGAAGATGACATTGCAAGGTTTGAAATTGCAACAGACCACAAACCAAGGGCCATTGTGGCCTCCATAAACTGAAAAGGCAAGAATTACATTGTCCCCCTACAGCTTTCCGAAGGAGCACAGCTCTGCCAACATCTTGATTTTAGTCCCATATACCATTTGGATTTTGGGATTTCTGACCACCCACAACTGTAGATATATATTTTTTAGTTCTCTCCAGTATGATTTGGTAATTTGTCATATCGGTGAGTAGGAAATTAAAGCAGTATATGGTATTCTTTCTTCTTTCCTTTTTGCTATCAGAAAATCATCGTACATCACTATGTATGTGTATATGAAGTAGAATTAGCTATTGACATCATGATGGATTTTTATTTTCTAATTTTTCTGAATATTCAATATTATTTTCATTAAGCACATATAATTTATATAATCAGAAATATACACATAAATGTATAAACAGATAACATTTTACAATGACTTTGCATATACTATTCAAAACGAGAGAGTAGAGCAGAAGAGAAAAGTTGGGAAATGTTTTAGCTAAAGCATGCAAACAAGAAAACATTATGTATGTGTATATTGTATCTATATATTGATCAATATGTATCTATCTATATATAGACAGAGAGAGAATTAAAATTTATGTAGAAGAAATTAAATGTTTACTCAAGGACTCTGACTCTAATATAATAAGCATTGAAGATTTATTGAAGTTATCTTTTTTGGAAAAAGAGTTAATGATACTACATTATCTAAACTTACTAACTAGGACATTTAGAACACTAATGAGAGGTGAGACATAATTTAACTAAATTGACTAATCAATGTTTCATTTATTGGATTTAATATTTAAAATGTATTGAATATAGTAATGGCAAATACATTTTCCATTATTTTAAAACCATGCTTAATTTAAAAAAATATACGAAAAATCAATCATAAGGTAATTGAAACTATTATAGTGATGTATAGTTTAGATTTTTTTTAAATAATTTACTGAAGAGCTACATAAAGAAGAGAAAAATTGTACTTGGTAAATTAAAAATAAAATTTCTTTTCAGTGCCTGACAAATTTCACATTTCAAAGGTAGTTTTTACTTCTTGAGGTTCCTCAAATGAGAAGTATGAACTACGGTATAAAACAATTTGCTCCCTCTGACCTCCTTAATCCCGTAATTTGGTTTCTAAGTATTAAAATTTCTCAGTGGCCCTGAACACTGTCATTAGGGTGGTAGTGTTATTCCCCTTCTGCCTTTTACTGTCAGAAAATCATTATAAATTGATAAAGTGATGATAAGAGTTTTATGATTCTACAAGAAAAGAGAAGTGCTTAGCTCTTAGTGTCTATCTTGAGAAAAACCTATAAAGTAGCTTTAAAGTAGTAATTTTAGTCAATTATTGTACATTTTAGTAACTCTATTGAATTTGCTTTTATGGGTGATTTTTTTTTTAATTCCAGACCTGGAAAAATTCCAAATGAGTAAAGAACAAATTTGATATCTGTCAATATATGCAGAGGTATTCATCTTATTCAGTCATTTAGTATGGATATATTTATAATGTATCTATGATACATAAAACCTTAAGTTAGAATATATTAAAAACCTTTCAAGACAATGACTTATTTCACCGCTTGCAAGGATGCAAATACTTCATTTACTATAGATGTGTTTACATTTTATAGACTTTTACATAAATATGATCACATATTATCTTCTTTGAGTCAGCATAATTATTTTGAAATTAATCTATGTTGTTGCACAGATGCGGTAGATTCCTTTACATTGCTGGGTAGCATTCCACTGTATGGTTGTACATTCTGTGCACCCATTCACCTGTTGGTAGACATTTGGTTCCTTTCCAGTTTGAGACAATTCTGAATGTAGCTGCTATGAGCATTCAGGTGCAATCTTGTATCTGAACATAACAGTAAAATGCCTGGCAATACGGTTAGTGTTTACGTACATTTATGAAAAATCTTGAAAACAGTTTCACAGCGATGTATGACTTTACATTACTACCCGAAACCTACACGGAATATGGTGACTCCACATCCTTGCGACACTGCCACTCTTTAATTCAGACACTCTAATGGGTACACAGTGTATCACGGTGTAGTGTTGTCAAAATGTAGTCCATTTCTCCGATTATAAAAGATGCTTAGCGTTTTTTTATACGGGCTTATTGGTTAGTCATATATGACACAATATATTCTTTTGTGACATTTCATGCTAAATTTTATCCATTTGTATTTTTAAAATTGTTGTGCTCTTATTATTGAAATGTAAGCATTATTTATCTATCCTGCCTAAAAATCCATTGCCAAATATAATAACTAGGGATATTTCTTCCACTTCTGACCTATATTTGTCTTGAGATTTCTTTCAAAGAGTAGATGTGCTACATTTTTATAAGATCAGTTTTTCCATTGTGTGTGTGTGTGTGTGTGTGTGTGTGTGTGCTTTTTGCATCCTAAGAAATTTGTTTTTACTCCAAGGACATACAGATTTTCTCCTATGCATTTCCCCAAACACAATATAAACGTTGGGGTTATTACTGAGGATGACGAGATTATACACGATGTTTAGCTAGTTAAAATGTAACACAGAGACTTCTGGTGGGCTGCAGTTAAGGTTGTGAGGGGCCTGGGTCTCTTGGAAAGCTAGAGGCCTGCTTAACCGCAGACTGTGGAATGCTCGGGGTGGGGGGGGGCACACTCCCAAGTCTTTCTGCAGTCCTGAAGTCCTTGGGGAACTCTGTTATCTACACATTGTATAAAAGTTGAGCAAAACAATAGGACACATAGCCCCCTGCTGTTTGTCTCTGATTTGATTAGTCGCTTGTGATTTTTCAACTTTAAGTCCTGAACCCTTTGTTTTTGTACAGCTGAAGTGTCATTCACCCTCAGTACACAACAAGCCATCTGAGATTTGTGATTGGCCTGCAATAAATGAGAATACGAGTGAGGCGAACAGGGTCTTCCTCTTTGAACGTTGACCCCCACGCCTTCCCCTCTCTTACTTAGGAAGGGTTTGCTGGCCATTCCCAGCATATAAATCTTATAGTTTAACATTTTAACATTTTACATTTAGATCTGAGAGAGACACAGAATCTGAAGCAGGCTCCAGGCTCTGAGCCCTGAGCTGTCAGCACAGAGCCCGATGCTGGACAGGAACTCACAAACTATGAGATCATGGCCTGAGCTGAAGTCGGACACTTAACCAATTGAGCCACCCAGGAGTGGCCCACCCTTTCGTTTTTTTTTTAATTTTTTTTTAATTTTTTAATTGTTATTTATTTAATTATTTTTTGAGAGTCTACTAGACAAATTTTGAGTAGTATTGATTGACATTTAGGTCAATTGGGGAAGCCTTGATATCTAAACCATATTATTTCCATGATGATGGTATATGTCTTCATTTATTTAGATCTTAAATTATACCAGTGGTAAACTTTTGCCAGCTGCTCATTTTGTGCCCACCTCCTCATTCTTTGAAGTAGCAACACAAGGCAACCAGGTATTGAGGCCAAAATCCTGCAAGAAGATAATCTAATGATTTGTTACACGTATTTTAATAAACTCAGTTTGGAGGGGAAAAAGTCATAAACTGTTTTCCCAGAGAATTAACCCTCTCCCCCCACTTTTTTTTGTTTGTTTAACTCTAATTAATGTTTTCAAATTTGTTGTCCTGGGTCATAGGCATCAGACTTATCTTGTTAGTTATTTAAAACTCTTGGTGTACAAGGTAAGCTTAATTAAGCAGAATTGTAATTAGAAGTTGTGGAAGAAGAATCTGCACTTTAAAATCCGTCCAAGTGAATCTAGCTCAAACTCAAACTTTAGAGCTATTGATAGAGATAGTCCAGATCTTACTGTGAAATCATGCTGACCATCACAGAGCAGCACAAAGAATTTCTTCCACATAGAACTGCTTTCTGGAAATATGTTTTATGGTTGTATAATTAAACTAATTGAGGAATATTGTAACTGTACATAGAAAACTTTATTGCACTTATTATAAGAATGTTATTGAATATGTCATGTAAAATCACTAAGGATTTTCTTTATGAAAGAAATAACCAGAATTAACCTTCTCACATGCCAGTAGGACATAAAACGGTTACTTTTCTGAAAAGTGTTTTAAAAAACCTGATATTTAATTGACTTACAGGTACAACTGAAATTACTCAGGTAAGAGAAATTAATCACATAATTGTATAAAATGAGGTTTTATAAATTTAAAAAAAAAGTGGAGGGAGTTTATGGAGAAGAGAAATGTTTTATTTTTTATTTGTTTTATTTTCCCCTCCCTTGGCTAGCTGATTTGCTGAGAAGTATCAAGAGGAGAAGTTTTCCCTGGAGCAAACTGACTCAGTTATAAGGGAAAGTAATTTCAGTTATTTATAGGTTTCTAGAGAAACCTTGTGAATTCAATCCCGTCTTGTTTATCTCTGGGCAAGGGTGTTTTTCCTTCTGCTGGCATCCCCACCTTACTTAAGGCAAACTGAACCATTTTCCTTATTATGATTCCTCAGTGGACTGGTATATTAATTTTAGGAACAGGTTATGAATTTTGAAACTTGTTCGTAAAACTAACATCCTGGTTACAAGTTTTGAAAGTCGTAACTGAGCCCAATTCTCTTTGTGCCTCCGCTGCCTGAGAGCTACAAGCTAACATTTCTATCCAAATTGAAAAACTGTGCCAAATCCCATTCCCCACATTTGTATGTTCAGGCTCTTACTGGTTTAATAGGACTCCACTGCTCCTGTTCTGGTGATCTTGAATGTTCCAATTTTATATGTATTTTTGTAATTTACTCCTAATCTTTTTGGAAATATGGGAAGCATTTTTTTTAATGTTTGGTTGTATAAGTCAATATTTGTCATCCATATTAATATCTCCTCTGTATTGTGCTTTTCCTTCAACTAGTTCCAATATATGACCCCAAATACATTGGAGTTACGTACTTAATTCTGAGTGCCTGACATAACTAAGATAAAAATATCTATACATTCTCTTTAAGAAAATAAAAATATCACAAAAATAGAGAAGCATGGGAACTATTAAAATGGAGATCATTCTTACAGAGGAGACATTTTGAAATTGCTCACTATACCCTCCTAGCAACAATTCTGAAATTTTTATAATAATCCCTTAGTGCTATCCACTTATTCCAAGCTCAATTTTAAGCAAAACTTTGATTAAAATTTCTCCAACTTCCTTTGAAATCCAATATGTAATCAAAATTCATCCCCGAGGCCTACAACTTGCTTTGGATATTCATGAGAGTTTGCCAAAATATTCTTATAAGTCTTCTCATGCAGTAGTTATAGACACTTCTATTCATAGAATAACATCTCTTTTTTCAATATTTGGTTCCAAAATATCTCCTTGCATGTTTCAGCAATCGTTTCCCCCTTCTCTTTTATAGCACCTGAAGCAGGAAAGGAAACATACATAGAAAGCACCCTTGTGCTGATGGAATAAGACCATTTATTAATTTAGATCTTTTAGTAAAAGGACATGATTATGTACTATAGTGCTTATTTCACTCACCTGAGGCTGAAAATATCTTATTTGACCTATTGTCTCTGGTTAAACTACACTCCTGCTAAGGAAAAGGAAGGCAATCGGATCTGACTGTTTTTAAGGGACTGAGATCTATAGACATTATTCATTTCGATCTGCCAATCATACATTTATGCATATATGTATCTTTACAAGATCACAGATGAGAGATCCTAAAGCTTAAGATAGAGTGTCTTAAAGCTTTGTTTTCAGAATCTCCTGATAAACTCATTACTTCCTGATGTTAACTATTTTTGTTTGGCTTCAAAGGCCAGTTGGGCATTTTTATTTTTACATGCACAAAAAGGCCCAAAAATGGCAAATAAGGCAGACTTATCATTTACGACGTATTTCAAAGAACATTTGCCAAACTGGTCACAGAATGGACTTAAGCATATTATTTGATTTGGATTTTCAGATGGGATTTGAATTATTCACTTTACTCATGCTAACAGCCTATTAAATATATTAACTTCATTTATTTCAAAGGAAACAATTGGCGATGCACGTTTGCACTTGATTTTTTCTTATGGTGCCATTTTTCCTACATTAATTTGATGTGATTTTAGTCATACGAAAGTTTCTTTTATCAGTTTGGGAAAAAGTTAAATGTCTTAATTTTGATTACTAGTCTATAACTACATCCCCAGACAAGTTATTAAGATATATATATATATATATATATATATATACACACACACACACACACACACACATATATATATATATACAAGTGGTTAAGATATATATATCATGTGTATATACATATATCGTACACACGATATATGTATATATAGTGGTTATTAATTTTTGCTAGAGAGACAGAGCTATAGCATGAGCAGGGGTAATGGCAGAGAAAGAGACACACAGAATCTGAAACAGGCTGCAGGCTCTGAGCTGTCAGCATGGAGCCAGAAGTGGGCTTGAACTCACAGACCGTGAGATTATGACCCGAGCCGAAGTCCGCCACTTAACCAACTGAACCACCCAAGCGCCCCAAGGTGCATATATTTTTAAATAACGTTGGAGACACAAGATAGCTTCAACAATAATGCAATATTCATAGTAGATAAATGATGAGTGCCTTCCCAAATTATTTCATGAACAAATGTTTCTCTTTCATTAACATCTTGTAGACTTGAATCAAACCTAAATCTCTTCATTCTGTCTTGAATTACTAGAAAGCAGCACACATTTCCGTATGAATGTAAATATACACGTACTTATATACATATACACAACTAAAATATGCAGATACACATATCAATAAAAGAAATTATTAAAGCAATTGAATTGAGTAGAAATTTAACTAGCATTTTTCAAGTTTATATTATTGTTGATTTTATTAAGTGATTATATTCTCTGTTAGAATGTCCTGTTTTCCATAGTTAATTAAATTTCATGCAGCTACATGCAAGTGTTGTAACTTAACAAATTAAATCACCATTTGATTCTGGATATTTGAGCTATAAAGCAATTACTACTGATGTCTTTCAAATCATTAGCTATTTTCCTCCTCACATTAGCTATTTTAAATTGACTCCAAATTTTAAAATGTTTTTACCTGATAAAGTATATATATAACTATATACTTAGATCAAATATAAATATATAGATTATTTTTCATACTGTCATTTGTAATATTGCCTAAAATACTTTTTTTTCAAATACATAGCACACTATACATTTTATTACATTATTCATCAGGCAGCATAACTGTAAAGATGACTTTGTAACCTACATATTATTAATTTGATAAGTTCACATTTATGACAAAACAAGAAAATTAATATTTTAATAGGCACATTGTGAAAGGATAAAATGCTTAAATATTAGCTGTATTAGTTACTCAGGCTGCCATAACAAAATACCATAGACTGGATGGCTTAATAAACAGAAATTTATTTCCTCACAGTTCTGGAGGTTGGAAGTGTAAGATCAAGGTGTCAGCAAGAATGTTTTTTTCTGAGATCTTTCTCAGTGGTTGGCAGATAGCCCTATCCTACCTGCGTCTTTTCGTGGTCTACTCTGTCTTAATTCCCCTTCTTTTAAGGACATTAGCCATACCGGTTTAAAGCTCACCCTAATGACCTTGTTTTAACATAATTACGTCTTTACAGACCCTATCTCCATTCTAAGGTACTGGAGGGTGAGGACATCAACATATTAATTTTTGGAGAACATAACTCAGCCCATAATACTAACATTGAGCCTCACATATTAATCCAAAGTAGATTCATACAGAAGCTTACATTGTTAAGCACTTTTAAACTATAGCTTCTGAACATGGAATTTGCTGATCTGAGTTTTGCTCATCTCCGCTTAGAAGATCAAGGAGTAGTACAGCTCTCCAGTGGTTTATTTGATGACATTTCTTGTTTCAAAGTGAGATATCTGGACTAGTTAGTGGGCCAAGTAAGGTGAATCATCTAATAGCTGAAAATTGGCATTTCACCACTACCACACATTTTAGTTTACTTTTTAAAAGACCAAATTTTCACATTCCTATTACTACATTGTTCTTTTGGTCTTTTATTTAAAGTATAAAAAATTACATATACCCCATATATATGTATAATGCATGTATGTGTGCATATATACACATTTATGAATACGCTTTTATATATGTGTATTATACACATGTATAATTTACATATAAACATGAAGTTATATACATGTGTAGAATTTATACATAAACACATGAAGATGTATATCTTATATGCATATGTCTAAAATATGTATATAATGTGTAAATTCTCATTAGTACATAATTCTTTGCTTTTCTTGTTAAGAATCTCTAAAACCACAACAACACACACACACACACACACACACGCACACATATATATATATATTTTTTTTTCCTAAAATAAGCTGCTGGGGTGCCCAGGTAGCTCAGTCCATTAAGCGACCAACTCTTGATTTGGGATCAGATCATAATCTCACAGTTTGTGAGATCGAGCCCTGTGCTGATAGTGTGGAGGCTGCTTGGGATCCTGTCTCTCCCTCTCTCTCTGCACATCCCCACCTCCTTTCAAAATAAATAAATAAATAAACATTTAAAAAGTTAATAAAGCTGTTTTATTCATTTGAACACATTGGAGCAAAATATCACACAAATGAACACACTTTTTATTCTGAAAAGATAGGAAAACACCCAGCAATGAGTTAATATTTTATAAACCCTTAGTACATGACTATGTGTTACACAAACAAATCACTAAATGGATGAAGTAGTGGAGAACCATTATTTTCCAATAAAAAAAATAATAATGATGCCTGGATCCTGGAGTAAGGATACAGGGAAAAAGCCCATAGCCTAACCATCAAATTTTTGTGATTGAAGGTCTGTGGGATATTCGTTGCAATGACATAATTAGACTGTCTTGATATACGAACGGGCCAAATTAGGAAAAAATAGTTGTTACATAACCTCGGATCTGGATCTAAAACTAGCACATAGTTCCCTAGAAATTACATTTTTGCCTTTAGAAACATGTCAGATGATTGTCTGATGAAACAAACACATGCCTAAAGATAGGGGTAGGTCAGACAAGTGTAATGCAAAAATGACCTATTTGACAGGGCAAAAAGGAAGCAAAAAGGAAAACGGAACCAAGCTGGAAACCAAATGAGGTAAAATGAAATGAAGGGGAGACCACAGGCTGAAGCATGAGGGATTTTGTTACTTAATATGCCATATTTTCTAGCAATTGCAAAATATGAGGGAAGATATAACCCCCAGGGCAAAAAAAAAGTTTCAGATTTGCTGAGAGTAACTTTATTTTTTTCTTAACTTTCCTATATCTCATTAGTCTCATGGATAAAATCAATCAAACATTCTTTTCACGGATTGTTCTGCCAATGTGTGTAAAATGCCAAGGACATATTAGATATTCAGTGAAACTTAGTTTTATCTTGAATAAGGTTTATTGAATTAAGTGATGTGCCAAGCAATTTTAAAATAATTGAGCCAAATATAAATATTACATGTACATTGAAATTAGAAATCCCAGTGAAAGGATAATTCTTCAATGGATGGACCATATTAGAGAAAAAGGATACTCTACTTTTCTCCATATGTATAATTTGGACAATAGTAATAAAAATAATATGAAATTTGCCCTTATCTTCAATGAGTAAAAATGAATACTAATTTTCCAAAGACTCACAGATAATTACCTGTGTTAAAAGAAAGGTTAACTGCTAAAATATTCTTATGGACATTTTCACACCAAACTTTACTGATGATTCAAATCAAAGAGAAAAGCAATAAACACTGAAGAATTTTGTTTCTCTGGAGGTACCAAAAACGTCTGAAGCAACTTCTAAGAGTGCCTCTTTTTCCTTTATTGAAACAGGCTGTGATTGGGGTGCCTGGGTGGCTCATTCAGTTAAGCGTCCGACTTTGGCTCAGGTCATGATCTCCCAGTTCATGAGTTCGAGCCCCGCGTTGGGCTCTGTGCTGACAGCTCAGAACCTGGAGCCTGCTTTGGATTCTGTGTCTCCCTCGCTCTCTGCCCCTCCCCCACTCATGCTTTGTCTCTGTCTCTCTCAAAAATTAATAAACATTAAAAAAAAAAGAAACAGATTGTGATTTCCTATTAATAGGTTTTGAGTAATGCGCCACCAAAAACAGCTGTTTTGATTTCAAAACTCCTTTTTTGTATACTGTTCGTTAAAGGACAAAAAATATGCTTGTATTACCAGGCTTTAGTCCCCTGTTGGCCTTGCCTCATCAATCCATAACTTCTGGGCTTACAGTAAGCTATACGCATAGACCAGATATATCCTGCTAAAAGCATCTCACAGATAGGAGCTCCCATATCTTTCTAATGGTAAATACCGTCAACATTTTTATAAGGTTATCTAGTTACTGTCTTTCATTTCCCCCATCTAACTGATAAACAGTGAGGGAGACAACCCTGCTGTTCTTTCCAACATGCCAATTGTATTAAAGCCGATTCAATAACTGGTTAGCAAGTCAGTCCAAAGTGTCAGACGTCTTTGACTTTCTCTTTTCTTATTCTAGCATTTGGTGGAATTGGTGAAGTATGTTAAGAAAACTGCGCAGTTCTAGAAATTCGTTTTATCAAAATTCAACTAGTTCTTCATTTCCACCGAGTAATCTTATGTTGACGCCTAATTCCATGTCTAATTGCCATGGATTTCTAATCTACAAATGAAATAGCTTTGTCTTAATTATTGTCCTTTTTCAACCTTGTCAGTGAAAAAAAGTGTCTTGGTTTATTGTAGCTTAGGATGCACTGTGTGTCCTGAGACTAATTCTGTCTCAATGCCAGATTTCTACGTTTAACATCACAGAATGTGAATTCTGTGTTTCCAGGAGGTTTACTACTATTTTTTTTTCTGTGCCCTATAACCTCTCCTCGTTACCCACCCCCAAACATATTGGAAGAAGAATTTCTAGCTGTGGATCGTGACAACTTCTTTGCTTCTATATCATTTCACTCTTATTTTCCCTGTGCACACGTTGTAAGCCCCAAAATGGCAATCTCTCTCTTTCCTGTCCTCATTTTCTAAAGCAGCCCTTTCCTTCACTTGGTTATTTCTAGGAATCTCAATGTTAGTTCTCTTTCCATCCATTCTACATTACTTTGCAATGCGGTGTAATAGAAGGAAGGGAGGCTTTCTTAGCTCATATTGTAGACCTCCTACTTACAGCTATGTGAACTCTGACCCTCAGAAAACAAGGAACTCAATACTTGTCATTTCTCATCCTTTCTGGAAATATTGCAATAACCTGATAACTCCCTTCTCAAAAGACTTTACATTCTCCCCATGTCCATATAATAAAATCTGCGTTCCTTAATCAGATATTCATTACCTGCCTGAAATTATCTTTCCACCCTTATTTTCTCTTGCTTCTTTATACATCCCATAAATTTCAGTCACCTCTTTTTATTCACCTTCCCTGAAACTCTCTTCATTGAAACCAATGAAGCTCTACTTATATTTGCTCATTTTCACAAAACAGTCACATCGACCTTTACTAAAGAAGGTTTTACCATTATTTCAGTTACTTCCTTTACACAAACATTTTACCATGTAGTAAGCCATAACACTTCTATTATGATAACCAGCCAAATAATGTAAGTATTTTTAATCAGATAAAAAATTCAGTAATAAGTTAATGACTCTAAGGTAAGCAGAAGAGTTTGAAGTAAATATTTCTGCAATTTAAAACAATGGTAATGATTTCAAGGTTATTTTTTTCTGTTGATACTCACATTGATATTTTTCTGAACAAATATAATCTCTTCCCATTGTTTCCAACTGTAAGTTTTCTAGTGCTTCCTATTAAGTCATTCTAATATTGTGGAAATATATATTGAAAGATATGCGTATTGGTACTTCGTCATTCTATCCAGGTTTAATGTTCTTAAATAAATGTCTAAGCTTTGTGAAAAGCGAATGTAAGCCCTTTATAGTTACTCTGATTATTAAGGTTGATGCTTTAATAATTTGGCGCTGTGAGTACCGACAATAAAAATGTCATTCAATTATCTCTTTTCTCAGATTAAAGCTTTTAAACAATAGCTCACGAAATTAGATAAAATGTCCTTCTTGTTCATGTCTGCTATTTGTAACTATTTCACTAATTGATTATAAAATAGAGCAATTACCTTCTCCAATAGCAAACCAAATTAAAGTACATTAATAGTTTGTGAATAAACTATTTTCAATTTTGAAAAGAAACTAATAGCATTTCTATCTGAAGTGCATACCAAATGATGCTGGATACTTTTTTGTGTTAATGGTGTCAAATAGATTATAGTACATAAAAGCATTAGTGGGGTTGATGTTAATTTCCCATTGTTCTTTGTCTGGTCTCCTTACCTACAACAAATTTTAAGAATGGCTTTGAATTCGATTTAAATGTAAACAAATATTTGTTTGCCATTAAAAAATGAAATACTTGAAAACCAGTAAACATGATTTTTAATCACCTAAAAATTAAAAAAAAAATAGTTGATTTCTAATTCACACTCTGAGAACTGGTGTCATGTACACTAATCTTAACATAAGCAATATACAAATTTAGGGTATATTGCAGAATGCTTGTAATATATTATTAATTACATAGATATCTATTATACTATGCTATGTAAATTTGTCTCTATGTTATTGAAGAGAATACTGAACATCTATATCCTATCATTGTATTTTAAAATTTATATAAATATATGAGCTTCTAGTTAAAGGATTAATATGTTCCAAGTATTATTTGTTTACTTACACATATACTATCTTATTTACTCCTATACTGTGAAGAAGAAACTACCTTCCTTTTTCAGCAGAGGAAAATGAGAGAAAAGAAGTCAGATAACTGGGCCCAGTCCTTGCAGTAAGAAAAAAAAAAAAAAAGGTAAATCCCCAGGCAACCCAAGGCAATCTGATCCCAAAATGTGCTATATAGGGAGATATACAGATAGATATAGAGATGTCATCTATAAACTAAACATTTCATTTTATAAATAAAATACTGATGTGAAGATTAAAACAGAAATTGCCTGATGTTACTCAACTGGTTAACAGCAATTATAGGACTCAAACCACTTTTCCTTATTACCAGACCAGTGATAGATAAACTTTTAAAAATATGTTTTTTACTTCTGGAATAGGCTTCAACTTAAAATACATACCTCTCGGTTTGGTCTCTGGAGATGAGGAAACATCCCCCAGGGGCAATCCCAATGTGCAGAGAAAGCTGAATGCCCTTGCTTCCGGATTTTCACTTTCATTGTCCTCCTCAAAGTTCTTTTTCATTTTAAAAATACATTTCCTCTTCAACATTGGTTTTCCATTTACTGCACGTCTCAGAAATTTAAGTTAAACTCAAGATTTTCTACCTCCTACTATTGGAGGCTGTTTGAGGTCAGCATTCTTTCTTTCACGATCAACATTTTCCATGTGGAATGTGGCTCCTCATTGGGCCCATTGTACTTGAAGTTCCCTTGTGACCTTAGCTGGGCTCCCCTGCCCAGGCAGGCACTGAATACGGGTCCTTCTGTTACTCCGTGAAGGCGATGTGCTCTACTACAAAGGCAAAATCTTCACTAACAAACTGAAAACAGACAGAGGGCAAAAGAGTATCCCTAAAGACATCTTCTGTTTTCTCTTTATCACCTTTAGTCCAATGGTCACCTTGTTCTGATTCTTCATCTTCCCTCTGGTGGACTTGTTCCACCCCCTTCTCTTGACTTTCCAACTAGTTAGTTTGACATCATCAGTATCCTCAGGTTGCTGCCTGGTCTCAGGATTTTGTATATCCCAAGATGCTCTAGTGTCTCTGACTTGCCCTCCTTCTTCCTTGTTTTTCACACGATCCTTATCCATTAGTTTCTAGTGATTCAGTGCGGCCACTGTGTCATCAATTACCTCAAATATGTTAAACCTCGGGCTCAGTAACTCAAGACCATCGCTATCAGGAGCCGAGGCCATATGCAGTCAAGGCAGCCACAGCAACAATGGTTGCAGTGGGTGGGGACCAAGGCAAGGACACTCAAGGCAAACCAAATATCTTTTTAAGATAGTGAGAATTAATTGTACCTGGATCTACATCGTTGCAATTTTTCAGATGCATAAGCATATTTGTGAGAAAACTCACAAAGTGAGTCGACTAGGTTATAAATTTCTATCAAGCTAGACCTTTGCATAGACTCAGGCACTCCCTTTGACTCGCACTTGGACAACGTATCACATAGGAAGACAGAGTCAGTAGAAATGGATTCGGAACAGCTATATTCTGGCTTGATGTATCTCTATAATGGACATATGCCTGAATTAAGACAAATACAAATTATCTAACCCGTAATCAATTCTAACTACTCAAAACTTGCCAGGTAAATTATGATTTTGTTTCACCATGATTCTAAATATTTATGTTATGGGTATATACCTCCACTTTGAATTTACTGCATTTACTGAAATGTGGAGGTTGTACCATCCAGTGGGAAAACAGCTAAATAAGGATCCAGAAGAACTTCATATATTAAATTACTCTGATTGTAAGAATGACTTCATCAGTGCAATAAAGTATTCTAATTGGTTGTATTTTTCATATAGAAATTAAAAGAACTCTATAAAGGGGTTTTACAAATTTTAGAAATTATGATAAACCTTCCTATCAGTCTACAGTCATCATGCATAGCAGAGTGTTGCATTTAATCGTTGTTTCTATCTACCTGTATGAAAGGGAGGGAGGAACTATATTTTATTAATAACTGCATCTGTTCTCTATTGCTGCATACCAATTACCACAATGGAGTGGTTTAAAACAACATCCATTTACTATCTCACAGACCTATAGTTGAAAAGTCTGGGTAGGCACCGCTGGGTCCTTTGTTTAGTATCATACAACTTGGAGCCTTTAGGGGAAGAATCCACTTCCAAGCTCATTCAGGTGTTAGCTAAATCCTATTCTTGTGATTTCAGCGATCCCAACATCCCTGATGGCTGCCAGCTGGAAACCACTCCCAGCTAGAGCCCACGTGATTCCTTATCCTCTGGCTCCCTCCATCTTCAAGATAGTGATGGTGCATCACATCCCTCCTATTTTTTGAAGCTGAAGCCAATTCTGTTTTTACAAGAGTTGACATAATTGAGTCAGTCCCACCTGGATTATATGAGTAATTATAGGTCAACTGGCTTGGATCTTTGTTTTCATCTGTAACATCCCTTTAAAGCAGCACCTAATTTCACGGGTGTTCAATAAAGAAGCATCAGAAGTCTTGGGACCTAGGGTTTACCTTGAGAATTCTGCCTACCCTAGGGGCACCTGGGTGTCTCAGTCAGTTAAGCAGTTCAACTTTGGCTTAGGTCATAATCTCATGGTTCCTGGGTTCAAGACACACGTTAGGTTCCGTGCTGATAGCCTAGAGCCTGGAGCCTGCTTTGGATTCTGTTTCCATCTCTCTTTGCCCCTCCCCTGCTCTCTTGCTCGCTCTCTCTCTCTCTCTCTCTCAAAAATGAATAAACTTTAAACAAAACAAAAAATTTTAGGTAGAATTCTGCCTATCCTAAACACATACTGTAGGGAAGACTATTAAACACACACTTCAACATCCCAAAATAAAAACCATGCCAAAGTGAATGTTATTATTCCCCTTAGTAGATGAGAAAATTGAGGCTTATTATTATTATTTTATTATCATCATTATTTATTATTATTATTGGCATTGGTTAAGTTCACTTAGTTGAATCTGAATTGAATCCCGGGTATGTCAGGTCATGCAACTCATACATCATGAGGCTGGCGCCAAGCTAAATCAAAGCACGGGGACTGGCAAATAAACATAGGTATTTAGGAGGAAGTGAAACTAAAAGAGTTTTACTAAGCTGCACAGTATGTCTATATTGAAAATGATTAATTCTAATAAATATTTTTGTAATTGAAAAGTGAGGAGCCCTGAGAGCCGAAAGACATTTTTTTGTTCAGCTCTTTCCATTGTCTGCCAGCTTTGTAACCCGATAGCACTTGTTAAAAATAAGCCTTGCTTCTAAATCTTTTACTTTCTTAATTGTGGTTTCTCTCCATGGGTTTTATGTTATACAGGACTAGTTTCAATTTGCTGGTTTGTGGCATTTCCAGATTTCAAGCACCCAGTCAGTTTGAAGGATTAGAAATTTAAGCTTCTTAATGTGTTTCCTGAAAAAGCCTCTCTTAGCAGGAAGCTGGGGAACTTGCTTCCAATTGTTTTGTAGAGTCTATGACCTTTAGGCTTTTCTCATGTGGATTGATGTATTTTTATTTCCTTATCTAAATTTTTTGATACCTGTCATTTAAAATTACTTACAATATTTTAAATAAAACAAAATAACCCCTGAAAATATTGTCATATTTGATATTTCCTTCTTACATAATGATTTTGAGATTTATCCATGTTGCAAGATGTATCTGTGGCTTATTTCTTTTTATCGTTGAGCGTAGCACTGTACTGGTGCCCGGTATTTTGTTTTCCATTCCCCAGTTGATGATGACTGGGTTGTTTCCAGTTTGTTCCTGGGAACATTTACTACAAGCATTTGTGTGAATATGGATTTTAATTTTGCTTCAGTAGATACCTAGGAATAGAATCCTGGATCATATACAAATATGTGTTTAAATTTAAGAAAATTTTTTTTAGTTTTTTAAAAAATATTTATTTATTTTTCAAAGAGAGAAAGAGACCCAGAGCATGAGCAGGAGAGGGGCAGAGAAAGAGGGAGACACAGAATTTGAGCTGTCAGCACAGAGCCTGATGTGGGGCTTGAACCCACAAACTGTGGGATTATGACCTGAGCGGAAGTCGGACGCTCAACCGACTGAGCCACCCAGGTGCCCCCATTTTACATTTTTAATAGCAACAAATGGGGGATTTGGTTTCTTCATATTCTTACCAACACTTGATATTAACAGTGTTTTGGATTATAGCCCTTCTTGTCAATGGGGAGTGCTATCTTATTTTGGTTTTAATTTGCATTCCCGTAATGCCTAATGATGTTGAACATCCTTTCATGTGAATAGATAGTTGTATAGTTTCTTAGGTGAAAGGGCTGCATAAGTCTCGGCCCATTTTTATTTGGCTTATTTGTTTCCTCTTAGTACGCAGATGGGCCCAATGTAACCACAAGGTCCTCATCAGAGAAGCAAGGTTAGTGAAAGAAGATGTGATGCAGGGAGTATTAACTCTGATTCCATTGCTAGAAGAGGAAGGAGAGCAAACAAGTACTGTGGGCTGCCTCTAAAAGCCATCCCCCTTCACCGTAGCATTATTTCCCAATGGCTACGGTCATGTGTATCAAAAGCACCTACCATTCTTATCTAAAAGTGAACAGAGATCACAAGGTAAACTCCGTCAGTGGTTTAGGTGAGGATTTCAAATTGAATTTTTTCAAAGCTTCCCGCACGTTTTGAGGGTAGCACCCACTCTTCTACAGAAGGCTTATTCTAGTAATCTACACCCCACGTCGGCCTCAACTTCCATTCCTCTCTGCTCAGAGGAGCCCGCAACAGGGGGCGGTCCTAGTCTATCGTATACTTTTGTTGTTGTTGTTACTCAGACTTTGTCTTATCTAATGTCAGCACCTAAACGTAGGCTTTCGTTGTGAATATAAATGGGTTGTCATTCAGTCCCTTTTTAGCACTGTTGCCACACATTTTCCAAAACATGATAGTATGATCTTTGGTAGTATTAACAGATCCTTTTTCTCCACACCAATATATTTGAGCCACTGTAATAAATTACCATTGATTGAGTGGCTTAAACGACAGAAATTTATTTCTTACAGTTCTGTAGTCTGGGAAGTCCAAGGTCAACGTGCTAGCAGATTCAGGGTCTGATGAGTGCCCACTTCTTGGGTCACAGCCCATCCTCTCCCTGTATACTCACATGGCGAGCTTGGGGAAAACTCTCTGGGCTTTCTTGCAGAAGGGACCAATCCCATTCAGGCTCCACCCTCATGACCTAGTCACCTGCCAATTGCTCCACCTCCTAACACAAATACAAGAAAGGTAAGGACTCAACATATGAATCCTGTGGGCCACCAATTTACAACAACTGCACTCCCTCTTATCCTGCAGTCTACACTCATTTGGGCTACTAGGCATGAATCCTCAGTGCTTTCGAGAAAAAATTCTGAAAATGTCCATGGATCCACATCGTCAGCATCCCCTGGTGTTGCCAACTAGATGCCACCCCTGACATTTACTGCCCACCTGCTTGTATTCACTAACCTTTGCGAACATTTTTCCTTAAGCTTTTCTTTTCCCCTCACCCTGTAACCTAGGCAAATGAAACTGAAAACCACCCCTCAGGTGATGCCCACTGCCCTGACAGGATCTCCAAATGACCCAGACGATTCAGACCTTTTGAACTTAAACCCCCAAGGACTGGCACCTACACAGATGACAAGTCTTCCCTATCTAAATATTCATCTTAGGGTTGCCTGGGTGGCTCAGTCGGTTGAGCATCTGACTGACACAGGTCATGATCTCACAGTTCGTGGGTTCGAGCCCCACATCGGGCTCGGTGCTGGCAGCTCAGAACCTGGAGCCTGCTTCAGAATCTGTGTCTCCCACTCTCTCTGCCCCTCCCCACTTGCACTCTGTCTCTCAAAATAAATAAACATTAAATACATAAAAAATAAAAATAAGTAAAAAAACAAATATCCATCCTAATCGTAAACAAAAGGAACCCATTCTCCCTCCTTTCGGGAGTCGTGGCTTCAGAAGCCATTCCCTGCGATCTCCTTATTTGCTGCAGATAAAAGTATTTTTGTGTGTGACAACTCAGCCTGGTGCAGTTACTGACTGATGCAGTTCCTCAAGGAGTGAACTCATGTTGGTTGTGTTACACGGGGAATGTGTCAAATCCTTCGGCCGCACCCTGACTTGCTAAATGGAAACTCGGGGGCAGGGCTCATCAATCGGGGTTTGTACAAGCTCTTTAAATGTCGCACGCTCCTTTCAGAACCACTGCTGTGTAGAAAACTTGTCATGATCAAACCACAAGACAAACCCATTTAATTTTTGGATTTTAAATTTTTTTTTAACGTTTATTTATTTTGAGACAGAGAGAGACAGAGCATGAACGGGGGAGGGGCAGAGAGAGAGGGAGACACAGAACCGGAAGCAGGCTCCAGGCTCTGAGCCATCAGCCCAGAGCCCGACGCGGGGCTCGAACTCACGGAACGTGAGATGGTGACCTGAGCTGAAGTCGGACACTTAACCGACTGAGCCACCCAGGCGCCCCTTAATTTTTGGATTTTAATTCAATAAAAATTCCAACTGCAGAAGACCTATGACTTCATGTTCATGTTAGCTCTCTAGTTCAACTTCTCTTTCTCTCTCTTTCATTAGTAGTACAGATTACTGAGGATTTCACTAGAAAGAGAGAAATGTGAACTACATCTCCCTCAGAGTAGTTCCGTCTTACTAACTAGAATCTGGAAGAGATTTAGCTTCAAAATTCATCACATTACGAAATATTCCATTCAACCAGAGTAGCTGGTGTAATTTTTTTTTTACCTTTCAAGCCTCATCATGTGCTGGAGTCCTTTTCTCTAAGACATTTGAACCTAAGTGTTCTGAGGAGAATCTCGATAACTATTTCTTGAACAGAATATTTAGAAAAGTGATGGAATACAGGCTTGTGTTCAAAGAGTCAAGGATCAAGCCCATAAATAGGAACAATGATAGAAGAGGCAATTTAATTTTATGTCCATTAAAAATTTATTTTAAAATTCACTGATAAATATAATGAGTGAGAGCAGGGCATGATCACATATCATCTTCATTACTTAAGGATTACGTTTGCCCGTGAGTGATAATCAAAATATCCACAATTTCAACAGCATAGAAGTTTCTCTGTCACACAGAACCATCTGAAGTAGGTGATCTAGGGAAGGTGGGGCGTGGCATCTTTTATTTAACTACTCCATTCTACATATAGCTTCCACTTGAGAGTTCCACAAAAACTGAACTTCAAAATTAAGTCCACACTATTCAGCTAGAAGGAGGAGAAAAGAACAGAGAAATCATTTCTCTTCCCTTTGAGAGCAATTTTACTCACCACCTCCGCTAACATTTCCTTAACCAGAATTTGACCACATGGTTGTGAAAACTGTGGGTGTCTTCCACCTCAACTCCAGCTACTTCTCCACAAAAATAATCAAAGATTCTGTAAGGAAGGAGGAAACATGGCGACTGAAACATAATTATGAGTTTCTATGAAAACTGTGGTCTTTCAATCTTTACTATTTAAACTTTTCTTTTATTGTCATTTGATTTATCTAAATTGAAAATATGTATGATTAAAATGCAATATGCGAAGACATCATACCATCATAACATAAATGGCCACGCATTTTTGACTTTGGCTTATTCTATTGATTAACTTTCAATTCAGGATAGCATCCCTATATCTCTTATTTTTAAATGTAACATAGATGTGGTCATAAAACACCAACAAGTGTAAATTGGTTTCTATTTCAACCTGCATGGCTAACTCAGTCAGATGAAGTGTTTTTAAAATGCCAATTATGTCCCGTAGGAAGTAGTTACTTCCCAGTGGTTGTAGTAGTTGTCTTCATAAAAATCAAGAAGGTTTGCATTCTTTGAATTAGAGTCACTCCTTCAGCCTGTGTGCTCAAGAATTCCTAAGGCAATCATCTTCAAAGTCTTTTCTCAGCTGGATGGATTGTCTGCCCAGCATTTCATAGAACCTGCGCTCATTCATTCTACATGGGCCTAACGAAGTTCTTTCTGCAATTACCAGGCAGATAGCCTGGAGTCAGGCAACGGCTTTCTATTTTAAACCTACTGGAAGTGGAATTTTTATTTAACAGCACATCACATAGCTGCAACTTAACCTGAAACCCACAGTACTATAACCAAAAGAAGGAAAATAGTCTTCTAAAGAAATTGGCAGAACAAAGTTTATATTTCTGTTTGTTTTAAGTTTATTTATTCACTCTGAGAGACAGAGAGCACACAAGTGGAGAAGAGACAGAGAGAGAGAGAGTGGGGGGGGAGAGAGAATCCCAAGTAGGCTCTACACTGTCAGCACAAAGCCTGAGGTGGGGCTTGAACTCACGAACTATGAGATCATAACCTGAGTCGAAGTCAGGTGCTTAACTGACTGAACCACCCAGGTGCCCCACAAAGCTATATTCCTCATACGATAGAAACAATGACCATAATATATCACAAAGTCCAACAAAATAAACTATAAATCTCTCTTGTTTTTCCTTGTCTTTGTTGGGAGAATATCTAATCTTTGACCAATTCCTTAATAAAGTCACCTGCTGTACCTCAGTGTTAATAAAATGATTTTTCAAGGAAATGCTATTTTTATATTCTTAATACAAAGCTATAAAACTCAAAAATATATATGTATTATATTTAAAATGAGTACAGTGTTGATACCAAAAGACATGTCTTTAGCTTAAAAATACTCACCTAATTTAAAACACACTAGTTCAATTAATTATTTAAGGTGATATAATTTCAAGGACCAGTCTTATGTATATCCTATATATTAAATGGTAAATAAAAGTTTACTAAGTAAAAAGCAAATTAGGGTGCCTGGGTGACTTAGTTGCTTAAACGTCGCACTCTTGGTTTCGGCTCGGGTCATGATCTCCAGTTTCATGAGTTTGGGCTCCGCATCAGGCTCAGTGCTAAAAGTGCAGAGCCTGCTTGGGGTTCTCTCTCTCTCTCTCCCTTTCCCTCTCTGCCCCTCCCCACCTCTCTGTTTCTCTCTTGCCCTCTCAAAATAGATAAATAAACTTAAAAAAATGATTTAAAAAAGCAAATTAGTGGATAGCATATTAGAATTCCTAATTTTTTTTGCATAAGACATCATCTAAATTGATAATTGATCATAAATTTTAGTCTAGACATATTTTTCCCAATTTTAAGAAAAATTAAAGTCTGCATTTGGGTGCCTTGGTGGCTCAGGCAGTTTGAATGTCCAACTCTTGATTTGATTTTGGCTCAGATCATGATCCCAGAGTCCTGGGATCGAGCCTGGCATTGGGCTGTGTGCTGAGCATGGAGCCTGCTTAAGATTCGCGCGCTCTCTCTCTCTCTCTCTCTCTCTCTCTCTATTTCCCCTCCCTATCTCCCTCACTTAGGCTGTCTCTGTGTAAAATAAAAATAAAAGAAGTCTGTGATCTTTAAAAAAAATTACAGGCTGTGTTTGACTTCTATAATTAATTATGCTACATACTAATTATACTTAATTTAAATAATCTGTTTTCCATATACAACAGGGCAACTTCAGGCATTCACAAATGCTTTTGTCAATAGAATTATTTCTACAGTGTTTTCACATTACTTGCTTTTTAGAAAATATGGGGAAAATGGATATGTGACAGAAGGACATTTTATCCTTCCTAGCTCACCCAACATTTTGCCTTCTCTGAGAAATTAAACAATATTAGGTAATTAGATGGAGGCTGGAAACATGGACAATGTGAACAAGAAAATGTTTTGTTCTTCACACAGAGGATTTTAACTGAAGAATCTGAAGGAATAAGAGTGGCCTTCAGGGACCCACAGTACAGGAACTTCTGACCTTCCTCAGCTAGGATAGAGCTGAGGCACAGGTCAAAAATGAGAAGGACAAGTGATGAGACGGGGCAAGGTCATGGGTGGGGGTGGGGAGGAGGAAAAGTAGAATGCAAAGAACTAGGGGATCATGGGAAAAGAAAGTTAGAAAAAGAACCAAACAAAGAGGAGGTAGCCAGAGAGCCATCCGAGGTGAACTCTGTATGACCTAATGGAAACAAGCCAACCATTGTAACCTCCTTTGAATACTTTTTACACTCAATCTCATACATAGTAAGATTTCTGAAAATGCGGTGGTTAAGTAAATGTCCTGGTCCATTTCATGGCATTATTAAGGAATTATGGGAGCACTGCCTCAGTTCAAGTGCCTTGAACTTTGGCACTGTATCCAGTTATACTTAAATTAAAACCCTCTATAGAACCAAGTAAGGGGTTCCTGTAAGTCAGCTAATTCTAGAGAGAATAATGCTGAGAATGTTAATAGGACATAAGCGGTAAGGGTGTCTAGATTATTCCTCTTTCAGAAAAAGGATGTATTGGAGACAGTTATAATCATAGCACTGCAACCAGTGGGACAGATTCACATATCAGGAAGAGATGATCCAACCACAAAGTTGGAGCTGTGCTTTTTTGAATAATTTTATCATGCTGATCCCTTCAGGAAATTACCTGTACAGCATATTATAGGAAGAAACCCATGGGAGGTAGTTTATGTACCTGAATTATCCTACATCAATGCTTAAAGTTGTTTCTGGAGAAGGATAGATGCTAGCTTGCCCGAGGCTGAGCACCCAAAGAGGGCCTGAAACCAGCAAAGGCAAGGGAGATAGCACTGAGTGAGACACTTCCAGGTATCAGTCAAGAGTTTTGTGTTGGAGATAGAGCATATTTCAGAAAACAGAGTGAGAGTGAATAAACTTTGGACAGAGTATTTGGGAATGTTGTACAAACCAAGCAAATGAATTTTATTACAGCAAGATCTGTGTTATTCGCTGGAAGAGAAAATTGCATAAGAGAAGAATAATGGATGAAAATGAACCATGCACAAACCAAACTCCAGACGTTACAGGACAATTGAGAGAGAGAGGGAAATTTATAATTATTAGCAAAAAAAAAAAAAATACAGTGGAAAAGCTGGACAATGGCAGATTAAAGCAGTAAAGCAATGGCAATCTGGAACTTATAAATCTATATGAATTAGATTTCAGTGGTCTGAAAATACTAAGTTTAGCAATACCTAGGACATTCTGTCATCATTTTGGACATCCCACTGTTTGAAAAACAATTGTGGGGCACCTGCATGGCTTATTTGGTTAAGCGTCCAACTCTGGCTCAGGTCACAATCTCGCGGTCTGTGGGTTCGAGCCCTGCGTGGGGCTCTGCACTGACAGCTCAGAGCCTGGAGCCTGCTTCGGATTCTGTGTCTCCCTCTCTCTCTTGCCCTTCCCTGCTCATGCTCTGTCCCTCTCTCTCTCTCAAAAAGAAATAAACATTAAAAAAATTAAAAAAATAAATGACACTAGTCTGTATTAATATTTTATATACAAAAGAGTATTCATGAACACATGAACAAAATAAATTAGTTCCTTGGATCTTGAGTCCAAAACATGCTTTAAAAAGGTAGAAAGCCAGTGTATTTAGTGTTAGATTTAAGAAATCAGTATTCTAGTTATAGAGAAGGCCTGTTTCTTTTGCCCAAAGCAAAGGTGAGGGTTCAAATTTGAGTCACTGCATATTCTCAGTACTCTAATCAAAATGTTCCATATATCGGGGCACTGGGGTGGCTCAGTCAGTTAAGTGTCCGACTCTTGATTTTGACTCAGATTATGATCTTAACTCTTCATGAGCTGGAGCTCTGCGTGGGGCTCTGTGATGACACGGGGGAGCCTGCTCAGGATTCTCTCTCTCTCTCTCCTTCTGTCCCATCATCACCAATCTCTCTCTCTCTCTCTCTCTCTCTCTCTCAAAATAAAGAAAAAAAATTTAAATGTTTCATACATCAAGAGTTCTTTAGGAGTTGCTATTACAAATGATGTGCTGTGTACGTAAATTAGTTATTCTTAAATATATATTTATTTTATGATGGTGCTCATCTCAACAATCAAGGTGTCACAAATTATATTATTTTTAGGACAGTAATTGTGCAATAAGCATATTGTTCTCGTTTGGGGGATTTTTTTTGCTGGTCTCTCTGGCTCAAAGATTACTGGGTGATAGTCTGTTTCCTTCCTCAATTCTCGGGCAAGAATCCCCATGAATAGAAACCAGGTTTTGAAACTTTTCTGTGTATTACCATGACACTTATAAACAGGTTAAAAGCATACCTAATGGGTCATTATTGAAAGGCTAAAATTTCACAAAATTATTATGTATCAGGAGTGGGAAGCAAAGCGGTATCTAATTAACAATCTCCATTGAACCATAAGGGAAAAAGATTAGCCTTACACCTGATACCTTTGGAGGATCTCTCATTTGCATACTTTGTCACACTCAACCTTTCTCAATCTTTTTTTTCTTCAGTCCTTTCAATATCTCATAGTTTGGTTCCTTTCCAAAGTTTTACTTTAAGCCATCCCTCTTTCTTCCAGCTTACCTACCTCCTTCCTCCATTCTTTTCCACTAGAGAAGGAATCCGTCGTCAGGTTCTACTTTGTGTCTTGCAAATTCTGGCTTCTCTGATTCAGTGTAGTAATGGAAGATTTCCTTAACCCAGGTAAACTTCAAAATATGCATCTTCCCAGAACTTAGCCACTCTCTGCTTTCCATTCCTTCAAAAGTGATGTTTGATGTAACTTAAAAGCAACCAAAGAACAACTCCGCTCCTTGATCATGAACCCAGTAACTGATGAGGCTTGGCTCTGAAGCACGTTAATACTTCAAAAGTCCATAAGGTTGGTAATCAAGCAAATAAGCAACTGCATCCACCCAATTTCCTTGCAGAATTAATTTCACAAAATTCCACTAACTTTCTGGCACATCCTATTTCCCTCGATATTTACATTTTGTGCCATATTGTACTTTATAATATCGCAACATTGTTATATGACACATTTTTAAAACCTAAAGGAATACTTTTCATTCTTTGATGCTATAAAGATAACACCTTATTTTATAGCATACTCTTTTTCCTTGTAATGGAAAATGATGGTAATATTGAAAACAGATAAACATCTAAAGTTATGATTAAACATAGAACAGAAGACATTTTATACAAGAGCGAAACTGGAACATTTAACACTTATTCCATTGCCTTACCACAAGGTATTCCAAATTATTGTTCAATTAATTCAGAGTGAGGTAATTCTACCTCAGTTCAGCAATGTGAAAATGCTGGATTCAGAATGCTGCTGTGAATAAAAAGGTACAGTCCGACCCTGAAATCATTTTATACTTTTTTTTACTCTCTCACGTCATATTCAGGAAAAATATCTAGAAAGTTAATGTGTCTCTTCAGCCTAGTAAAGAAGTACATTTTATGAAATCATTTGAACATCACTAAAAAAAGTTACATTCTACATGAGACAGTGAATGGTAGCAAAGTGACAATGGTGACATAACAGGTTTTTATATTTACACTTCTGTATAAGAATTGTGGTGTGCGTGCTGCTGAATATTGTATTTGAATATATTTTATGTGTTGAATGTTTGTAAGAACATTGGAAATTCTTCGGTTGCCCAAGGATTGCATAACGTTGGAAGGATTTAACCCTAGAAATCCAAGGTTGGTTTTTATCCTAAAAATTAATTAATGAAACACAACGTATTAAAAGAATAAAAGACAAAGTAATACAGGATCATTTATAATGAAAAATCTCAACAAATACTTCCTAAATACCAAAGTATTATGCCATGACATTTTGTAAGAAAATATATTCCAGAATATTCCTTATAAAGAAACTATTTGGGGAGATTTGCTCTTGATGACAAATCCTTATGTCACAATTTGTTCAGGAACAATCTCTGACAGAAGGGTTGCCCTTCCCTAAAAAAGCTGAAGAACCAGATAAAAAGTAAATGTAAAGAACAGCGCATATTCACCAAATGAGGTTGATGCAAATGGACAAAGAATATGTAAGCAGGTGACACCATTTTCAACTTACACAAAATGAGAGGTGAGCTATTTATTGTAGCAGTGTTTAAAATACATGATTTCTTTCGCAAATCTAATTGAGGTTAACAAAGAGTTCTCTTTTTAAGAATAAATAGTAATAATAGCTGAACCCAATAAAGAAAGAGGATGCTGGAGGCATCCGAGAATGAATCATTCCTATGAGACATAAAGTTTTAAAGAGATGGGGGCTGGGGAATGGACACAACAAAAGGGTAAAAATGGTAAGCCAAGCGTAAAAAAAGCCTATCCAGGAAAATGTTCATCTTCTTAGCAAGTCAATTCTAACCTCAACCACTGTCTTCCGTTCTTTGTACTGTTCGTCAGTTACAAATTAAGAGACCATAACTGTCTTCCCCAGCTGGATTCTAAGCTGCTTATGTGTCTTTTACATTGTGGGTCTTCTGGATTTTAGAACTATGGTCTATGAATAAAAACAAAAGAAAACAAAACAATCCACAAAATTATTAGATTTTCTATTTATGTGAAATTTTAATCTTAAGCAAGAAAGGATTGAGTTTTACTACTATTTCATATTTAAATTAACTGCAATGCAAGTTTATAATTTATAACTGGATGCATGCTATTTATTTTATTTAAAATGTAATGTATGCATGATATATACAGCCTTTCCAATTGGTGTAAGTATTTTAACTTACACCATATATTGAAACGTCTACATTTCAATACTACAACTATTTTGGAGAATAGCTTTCTGAATGTTTTTACAGTATAATTTACTAATGACAGATTCTTCAGCGTGATGTTCAATTATGAGCTAAGAACAGAAACCTTTCACTGTAATCAGATTTAATATTCTTATTGCTTAACTGAACTTTGAAGTCCTCTGTGCTGATGGTCTTATGTCTTAACTCCTGGAAGTCTATTTAACACTGCTATTGTCAAATGAAGATTATTTCTACTATCAAAATAATGCCACTTCATTCATATTTCTCTTCCATTTAAGCTTTTGGTCCTTGGCTGCTACTTAAATAAACACCAGATTATCTTCATGCAGAGTTTATAAAGGGAACAGAAATAAATTGATAAATAATGTAACACAATTTGCACTTAAAGACAAAACAAAAAAAAAGTCACCCTGAGCAGAACCCCTGAGCAGGTTCTATGATAAAATGCTTGTAAATGAATTACATAGCATGGCACCTAGCATAGCATAGCATGGCACCTAGAACTGACTGGTTGTGTATAAGCTTCTTGTCTAGCCCTGAAATGCACACACACACACGCACACGCACACACACACACTCACACAGTCTGTCTATATGTATAGCTATACACACACATGTGCGTGCACTTCAAAGTCCTTGCTTTCCCCTCTCAATGATCTGCTGCCTTGATCTTACTAGAAATTTCCCTTTTTCCTCTGCTTTCCTGATTAGGAAACAAAACCTAGTTTTCTTCAAGCCTACATCCCCTTTGCTCTTCTTGACTTACCAGTTTTCTAAGAAAAGTAATCTGGTTCCTAATTCACATATATTGTAGTAGGTATCAGTATCTTTCAGAGTCCTTCATATGCCTAGATTATGTCTGAGTATGAACTATCTTCCGCTAATAAGATAGTCTGCCTTTAAACAAACTAACAAATACAGTGATGTACGGTAGACACAATTAAATTTTTAGCACATCAAATTTTAATCAAATGTTTGAAAATTTGACAAAATTGGAAACTAAGCAATAATGGGTCTCAGAATTAATGTGTCCAATATTGAAATCACATGGTTTCCATTGTAAGGAACAAGAAACGTTGTTGAACAGAAAGCTAGCATTTCTCCCGGGCATGAGCCCTCTGTGCATGTATATCCTTTAGATTCCCCAGGCCAATGCAAAACCAAGTCCAAAGCTTATTTGTGGACTTGGATTTGTAGATTAAAAGAAAGGTCATTTATCCAAATGTCTCTGGAATTCTTGCTAAAACAAAACAAAACAAAACAAAAAAACCTCAGAACCCACCTCGCATTACTGATAAAATAATTTCACCGTAATAAAAATTATAACATTTCCATTTCCCTTATATGTTTGAAATGATTATGAGCTTGAATGACTTAAAAATGTCTTATTTATTTGCCTTCTCAAATACCACCACATAAATGATTTAGACTTTGTATTATATAGCATGGAATCTTTGCTACTTTTCTTGCAATTCCTTAGTTATATCTATCTTCCTCAGCTAGAGTCTCAGTTTTGTACATGCCTTTCCATGGTAGGTCTGGGGATCCTAAAACAGCAGTCTATGAATATAAATACACTATTAGATCTTCTAATATGTAGTTGCAATCTTAAGAAATAAATGTTAAGTTTAACAAATATTTTTTTCGATAAATTAACTGCAAAGCAAGTTTATAATTTACAAGTGGATGCATACCGTTCATTTTTTTAAAACTACAAATATAACATTTTTTTGTGTAATTCATGATATAAAAATTTTTGGAAAATACTGCTCTGAAACATGAACCATCTTGAGAATATTTTTGTTGCATGTGTCTTTGAGTCATGAAAGTGTGGTCAAGTGTATGATATAGCAGGTCTATAATATTCTGCACAATGGATGAAATTCATTGTGATGTTATACTTCAGAAATATAATGTTGGTTATTTATTCTCAAATCAGATTATGTACTTTATCATTTTAATTTGATCACTTTTATCATAAAATAGAGAATATTAAATGAAATTTATTTTTTTAAGTTTATTTATTTTTGACAGAGAGAGAGATAGCGAGAGAGGGAGCATGGGGGAAAGGCAAAGAGAAGGAAAGAGCAAGCATCCCAAGCAGGCTCTACACTGTTAGTGCAGAGCCTGATTCAGGACTGGAACTTAAGAACTATGAGATTATGACCTGAGCCATAGTCAAGAGTCAGACGCTAAACTGAGCCACGCAGGAGGCCCAAATGAAATTTAAAATAATAAATAAAATCATACAAACAAATCAAATCCTTTGATTTTTCTGTTTTTGCCACAGTCTTAGTATAGTACTTGAAACACAATTGTAATCAAATCATACATATAATTTTGTGTTCTGCTTAATCTCCCTTTTCTAGACCACAGCAGGTCTCTTTTGTTGCTGTTATTTCTCTATAGTTTACATCAACATAATATAATGCCACACACCCCACCCCCCTGCCCCGTGCATTCTTCTGCCCACACCACTTACTGTCAAATACATCTAATTTTCTAAACTGTAAACGGCTTTGAATCAGTGTTGTCCATTTCCATCACATAATTAGACCCTGCAGCTGCAATGCAAACTGTTCAAGGCACAGCTTTAATGTTGAAAGTTGATCAAACCTCAGTATTTTGACTTGGAACGTAATTTTGCAACAATGTGCCTGGTTCTTGCATGCATAAAAAACGCTGTCCATACTTATCAATGTATATCGAAGGGGTCACAAATCCAAATGTCCTCAGGATCTGGGCAATCAAGTAAGTTAGTGAAATACTTAGGCTGAAAAAGGGCCACTCTCCACACCCTGTTAATAATCAGTAAGTTCAAAATACATGGCTTTGCGCGAACCGTGACTCCGAGCGTAGGACCTAACTAAATGGCACATCTGCTTTTCAGCTTCAGTTAATTTTTTACATATGGTCACGCTGCTCGACTGCCGCCAGGTTTCTTTAAATGTTTTTTTTTTTTTTTTTAATGTTTATTTATTTTTGAGAGAGAGAGAGAGAAACAGCGCAAGTGGGGGAGGGGCAGAGACAGAGAGGGAGACACAGAATCCGAAATAGGCTCCAGGCTCTGAGCTGTCAGCACAGAGCCCAACGCGGGACTCAAACTCATGAACCATAAGATCATGACCTGCGCTGAAGTCCAATCCTTAACCAACTGAGCCACTCGGGCGCCCCACCCACTGCAGCCAGATTTCTGATTTTTTTTTTTTTAATGCAGTGCAAAACCTTAAATTCTACATGAATTCTCCAAATTGTTAAATGTTGGCAAAGATGTGTTAAAGGCCCTACATCATAGACCAAATAAAATATGTCCAGTTTGGGAGCAAAATAGTTTATTGTAATGCTGTGTAGGTGTCTTAATAACACGCTGGTTTTAATACTCAACTTAATAAAACTGCAAAATCTATTACAAGCATTCTGGTCATTTTTCCTCATTTTATATTTAGATGTAGAAGTCCAAAATCATTAGCTGATTTACTTCAAGGTGACAGGACTAGATAGCTGTCATTAGTACTGAAAACACTTGACTCTTATCCTCGCTCTGATTTGACTAAACGGTTAAACCTTTTCAAATGATAAAAAAAAAAGTTTCTGTAGTCTATTAGTAACCATAATATCATAAAGCAAAATTTAGATTCCATATAACTTAATTCCTAATCACATGGAACTTCAAATTAATATTTTAGAAAAATAATAGGGCGAAACGACACAAATATTAGATTTCATGAAACAGCTTTTTGATTGCATCAATAGTTTGCTATAGAGGTGACAATTCCCTTTAACATCCACATATATAACTTTTATCTATTAATGCAATTAAAACCAGTATTTAGAGGGGCGCCTGGGTGGTGCAGTCGGTTAGGCGTCCGACTTCAGCCAGGTCACGATCTCGCGCTCTGTGAGTTCGAGCCCCGCGTCAGGCTCTGGGCTGATGGCTCAGAGCCTGGAGCCTGTTTCCGATTCTGTGTCTCCCTCTCTCTCTGCCCCTCCCCCGTTCATGCTCTGTCTCTCTCTGTCCCAAAAATAAATGTTGAAAAAAAATTTTTTTTTAAAAAATAAAACCAATATTTAGAATCATGAATGGAAGACGGTCTAAAAAAGCAAAAGTTTCATTACAAACCCTGTCACTGACAAAAGACAAATCATGTACCTTGGTTAATCTAAAATTTCTTCCCCTACAGAAAAGTTCTAAAATCCCAATTCATAATCTTTTTAGCAAAATAGAAAATTCATAGGCTCTTAAAATAAATAATCCAAAGACATCATGAGCTCCTAATAAGTCTAGAGACTCCAAAATGGCATCAAGATTCAACCCTGCTTCTTTATCTCTGTGTGGCTTTTCTTTGTGGGTTCTGTGAGCAGGCGATCTCCTGCTCCATGGTGACTACGTGGCTGTCACTTGCTTCCACAACTTCCGTGGCCCTACAAAGAGCTTTGTCACATAAAACGCAAGAATAATTTTTTTTTATTTCAAAATTTCTGACAGAAGTCTTAGAATAGTTTTGTTCGCGGCTTTAGTCTGTCCCCAACCTTCCAGCAACCTGCATGGGAATGTGAGCTCACCAATTAGTCACAGCTGGATGGCATGGCCATTAATAGAATATGATGTGGTCAGCAACACCTAAACCAGTGGACTGAGCATTTGAAAGGTGTTGTTCACAAGCAAAGCACAGCTATTTTCTAAGAGGAAACAGGTACAAGGTAGGGAAATCAACGTACGATCTCTCTGGAATTGCATGATTTTGGAAAAATATTATATAAGTACTGCTATATGACAGTATGAAGAAAACAGTTGTTCCTCTTTAAATCATAGGTAATTCTGAATGTGAGATTACCAGACATGATTATCAACACCAAGAACAGATGTACATGTGTACATCTATATAAAAGTAACATAAAAAATAGTATGAGGAAATATATTCAGCATTTGCTTAATAGCAACTCAAGTAAAATATTTTTGTCATTTCTTGTAAACTAGAATTTATGTTTACATGAATCTTGGTGGACAGAAAGGTATGTAAGACAAGGAACAATTTTTTACAAACAAGTAGATATCGGTAAACAAAGGAAAGCTGTTACTTTACAACATTCCCATTGCATAAAAAATGACACATCCAATAAATATCTACATGACATGTTTCGTTTGTATTGTATCTACTTATTTTGAGTTCCATTTTAGTTTAGATATTACAATAGATATGTAAATTTGACTAGGCATTTTGTTATGTAAGCGCTTAGATAAAATTTAGAAATTTAATGAAAATGCAAGTTTGTTTGTTTGTTTGTTTGTTTGTTTTTTGAGAAAGAGAGAGCGAGGGAGAAGAATAGTGAGAGGCATGGGACACAGAGGGAGAGAGAGAGAGAGAGAGAGAGAGAATCCCAAACAGGTTCCGCACCTTCAGCATGGCCCAAATGTGGGGCTCAAGCTCACTAAATATGACGTCATGACCTGAGCCGAAATCAAGAGTCAGACCCTTAACTGACTCCACCATCCAGGTGGCCCTCAAGGTCTTTCTTATCTAACACATTTGTGCCATGTCTCTAGATGTAGTGATCTTCATTTAGACATTTTACTCCTAGCTTGCTTTATTTGTTTGTTTACTTGTTTATTCGATTGGGTAAAGGGTATGTCATCAAGAGAGAAAACAAAAGCAAAAATAAATGAATACATAAATAAATAAATCGCAAGGGCCTAATTTGTCCAAAGAGGTCATAGCTCTCCCCAAGTAAAACATTAAGGACAGCACAGGCATCTGTGCATTCGTAAATGAATTCAAAACGGGCACCCACGCTCACTCACTGTGCAGAAACTTCAGTGCACAGCGCTGGCATAAGCAGGGGTTCCGGTGACGGGCTGGGGTTCACTCTGGGCCCACAGCCTGTGCAAGACGGTGCAGAAGGAGGGCC